>NC_054081.1:15532541-15647948 GCF_017562075.2 Anopheles merus | reverse complement strand
GCGATTTTCGCAAACACTTCTGCGATTTTCGCAAAAACTTCTGCGATTTTCGCAAAATTTTCTGTGATTGTCACAAAAACTTCTGCGATTTTTGCAAAAACTTCTGCGTTTTTTGCAAAAACTTCTGCGATTTTCGCAAAAACTTCTGCGATTTTCGCAAAAACTTCTGCGATTTTCGCAAAAACTTTTGCGATTTTCGCAAAAACTTCTGCGATTTTCGCAAAAACTTCTGCGATTTTCGCTAAAACTTTTGCGATTTTCGCAAAAACTTCTGCGATTTTGGCAAAATGTTTTGCGATTTTCAAAAAACTTCTGCGATTTCACAAAATGTTTTTCGCGATTTTCGCAAAAACTTCTGCGATTTTCGGAAAAACTTCTGCAATTTTCGCAAACACTTCTGCGATTTTCGCAAAAACTTCTGAAATTTTTGCAAAATGTTTTGCGATTTTCGCAAAAATTTCTGCGATTTTCGCAAAAACTTCTGCGATTGTCGCAAAAACTTTTGCGATTTTCGCAGAAACTTCTGCGATTTTCGCAAAAACTTCTGCGATTTTGGCAAAATGTTTTGCGATTGTCACAAAAACTTCTGCGATCTTCGCAAAAACTTCTGCGATTTTCGCAAACACTTCTGTGATTTTCGCAAAAACTTCTGCGATTTTCACAAAATGTTTTGCGATTTTAGCAAAACTTTAGCAATTTTCGCAAAAACTTCTGCGATTTTCGCAAAAACTTCTGCGATTTTCGCAAAAACCTCTGCGTATTTCGCAAAAACTTTTGCGATTTTTACAAAATATTTTGCGATTTTCGCAAAAACTTCTGCGATTTTTGCATAAACTTCTCACATTTTTGTAAAATGTTTCTCGATTTTTGCAAAAAGTTTTGCGATTTTGGCAAAATGTTTTGCGATGTTCAAAAAACTTCTGCGATTTCACAAAATGTTTTTCGCGATTTTCGCAAAAACTTCTGCGATTTTCGGAAAAACTTCTGCAATTTTCGCAAACACTTGTGCGATTTTTGCAAACACTTCTGTAATTTTCGCAAAAGTTTCTGCGATTTTCGCAAAAACTTCTGCGATTTTCGCAAAAACTTCTGCGATTGTCGCAAAACCTTTGCGAGTTTCGCAAAAACTTCTGCGATTTTCGCAAAAATTTCTGCGATTTTCGCAAAAACTTCTGCGATTTTGGCAAAATGTTTTGCGATTTTTGCATAAACTTCTGCGATTTCACAAAATGTTTTACGCGATTTTCGCAAAAACTTCTGCGATTTTCGGAAAAACTTCTGCAATTTTCGCAAACACTTCTGCGATTTTTGCAAACACTTCTGAATTTTCGCAAAGTTTCTTCTGCGATTTCCCAAAAACTTCTGCGATTTTCGCAAAACTTCTGCGATTGTCGCAAAACTTTTGCGATTTTCGCAAAAAACTTCTGCGATTTTCGCAAATACTTCTGCGATTTTGGCAAAATGTTTTGCGATTGTCACAAAAACTTCTGCGATCTTCGCAAAAACTTCTGCGATTTTCGCAAAAACTTCTGTGATTTTCGCAAACACTTCTACGATTTTCGCAAAAACTTCTGCGATTTTCGCAAAAACTTCTGCGATTTTCGCAAAAACTTCTGCGATTTTCGCAAAAACTTCTGCGATTTTTGCAAACACTTCTGCGATTTTCGCAAAAACTTCTGCTATTTTCGGAAAACTTCTGCGATTTTCGCAAAAACTTCTGCGATTTTCGCAAAAACTTCTGCGATTTTCGCAAAAACTTCTGCGATTGTCGCAAAAACTTCTGAGAATTTCGCAAAAACTTTTCCGATTCTCGCAAAAACCTCTGCGATTTTCGCAAAAACTTCTGCGATTTTCGCAGAAACTTCTGTGATTTTCGCAAAAACTTCTGCGATTTTCGCAAAAAATTTTGCGATTTTTGCAAAATGTTTTGCGATATTCGCAAAAACTTCTCGATTTTCGCAAAAACTTCTGCGATTGTCGCAAAAACTTCTGCGATTTTCGCAAAAACTTCTGCGATTGTCGCAAAACTTCTGCGATTTTCGCAAAAACTTCTGCGATTTTCGCAAGAACTTCTGCGATTTTCGCAAGAACTTCTGCGATTTTCGCAAAAACTTCTGCGATTTTCGCAAAAACTTCTGCGATTTTCGCAAAAACTTCTGCGATTTTGGCAAAATGTTTTGCGATTTTCAAAAAACTTCTGCGATTTCAAAAAATGTTTTTCGCGATTTTCGCAATATCGTTTTGCGATTTCCGGAAAAATTTCTGCAATTTTCGAAAACACTTCTGCGATTTTCGCAAAAACTTCTGACATTTTCGCAAAATATTTTGCGATTTTCGCAAAACTTCTGCGATTTTCGCAAAAACTTCTGCGATTGTCGCCAAAACTTTTGCGATTTTCGCAGAAACTTCTGCGATTTTCGCAAAAACTTCTGCAATTTTGGCAAAATGTTTTGCGATTGTCGCAAAAACTTCTGCGATTTTCGCAAAAACTTTTGCGATTTTCGCAAAAACTTCTGCGATTTTCGCAAAATATTTTGCGATTTTCGCAAAAACTTCTACGATTTTTGCATAAACTTCTCACATTTTTGTAAAATACTTCTCGATTTTCGCAAAAACTTTTGCGATTTTCGCAAAAACTTCTACGATTGTCGCAAAAACTTCTGCGATTTTCGCAAAATATTTTGCGATTTTCGCAAAAACTTCTGCGATTTTTGCATAAACTTCTCACATTTTTGTAAAATACTTCTCGATTTTCGCAAAAACTTTTGCGATTTTCGCAAAAACTTCTGCGATTTTTGCAAAAACTTCTGTGATTTTCGCAAAAACCTCTGCGATTTTCGCAAAAACTTCTGCGATTTTCGCTAAAACTTCTGCGATTTTCGGCAAAACTTCTGCGATGCTCGCAAAATGGTTTGCGATGTTCGCAAAAACTTCTGCGATTTTCGAAAAAAAATCTGTGATTTTCACAAAAACTTCTGCGATTGTTGCAAAAATTTCTGCGATTTTCGCAAAAACTTCTTCGATTTTCGCAAAATGTTTTGCGATTTTCACAAAAACTTCTGCGATTTTTGCAAAAACTTCTGCGATTTTCGCAAAAACTTCTGCGATTTTCGCAAAAACTTCTGCGATTTTCGCCAAAATTTCTGCGATTTTCGCCAAAATTTCTGCGATTTTCGAAAAGAAATCTGCGTTTTTCGCAAAAACTTCTGCGATTGTCGCAACAAGCTTTGCGATTTTCGCAAAAACTTCTGCGATTTTCGTAAAAATTTCTGTGATTTTCGCAAAAACTTCTGCGATTTTCGCAAACACTTCTGCGATTTTCGCAAAAACTTCTGCGATTTACGCAAAAACTTCTGTGATTGTCACAAAAACTTCTGCGACTTTCGCAAAAACTTCTGCGAGTTTCGCAAACACTTCTGTGATTTTCGCAAAATGTTTTGCGATTTTCGCAAAACTTTAGCAATTTTTGCAAAAACTTCTGCGATTTTCGCAAAAACCTCTGCGATTTTCGCAAACACTTCTGCGATTTTCGCAAAATATTTGCGATTTTCGCAAAAACTTCTGCGATTTTTGCATAAACTTCTCACAATTTTGTAAAATGTTTCTCGATTTTCGCGAAAACTTCTGCGATGTTTGCAAAAACTTCTGCGATTGTAGCAAAAACTTCTGCGATTTTCGCAAAAACTTCTGCGATTGTCGCAAAAACTTCTGCGATTTTCGCAAACACTTCTGCGATTTTCGCAAAAACTTCTGCGATTTTCGCAAAATATTTTGCGATCTGCGCAACGACTTCTGCGATTTTCACAAAAATAACTGCGATTTTCGCAAAAACTTCTGCGATTTTCGCAAAAAGCTTTGCGATTGTCGCAAAAAGCTTGCGATGGTCGCAAAAAGCTTTGCGATTGTCGCAAACACTTCTGCGATTTTCGCAAAAACTTCTGCGATTTTTGCAAAAAATTTGGCGATTTTCGCAAAAACTTCTGCGATCCTCGCAAAAACTTCTGCGATTGTCGCAAAAACTTCTGCGATGCTCTCAAAAACTTCTGCGATTTTCGCAAAACTTCTGCGATTTTTGCAAAAACCTCTGCGATTTTCGCAAAAACTTCTGCGATTTTCGCTAAAACTTCTGCGATTTTCACAAAACTTCAGCGATTTTCACAAAAACTTCAGCGATTTTTGCAAAAACTTGTGCGATTTCGCAAAAACTTCTGCGATTGTCGCAAAAACTTCTTCTATTTTCGCAAAAACTTCTGCGATTTTCGGAAAAGCTTCTGCAATTTTCGCAAAAACTTCTGCGATGGTCGCAAAAACTTCTGCGATTTTCGCAAAATATTTTGCGATTTTCGCAAAAACTTTTGCGATTTTCGCTAAATCTTCTGCAATTATCGCAAAAACTTCTACGATTGTCGCAAAAACTTCTGCGATTTTTGCAAAAACTTCTGCGATTTTCGCAAAAACTTCTGCGATTTTCGCGAAAACTTCTGCGAGTTTTGCAAAAACTTCTGCGATTTTTGCAAAAACTTCTGCGATTTTCGAAAAAAAATCTGTGATTTTCACAAAAACTTCTGCGATTGTTGCAAAATTTCTGCGATTTTCGCGAAAACTTCTGCGATTTTCGCAAAATGTTTTGCGATTTTCACAAAAACTTTTGCGATTTTTGCAAAAACTTCTGCGATTTTCGCAAAAACTTCTGCGATTTTCGCAAAAACTTCTGTGAGTTCTCAAAAACTTCTGCGATTGTCGCAAAAACTTCTGCGATTATCACAAAAACTTCTGCGATTTTCGCAAAAACTTCTGCGATTTTCGCCAAAATTTCTGCGATTTTCGCCAAAATTTCTGCGATTTTCGAAAAAGAAATCTGCGTTTTTCGCAAAAACTTCTGCGATTGTCGCAACAAGCTTTGCGATTTTCGCAAAAACTTCTGCGATTTTCGCAGAAACTTCTGTGATTTTCGCAAAAAACTTCTGCGATTTTCACAAACACTTCTGCGATTTTCGCAAAAACTTCTGCGAATTTCGCAAAAACTTCTGTGATTGTCACAAAAACTTCTGCGACTTTCGCAAAAACTTCTGCGAGTTTCGCAAAAACTTCTGTGATTTTCGCAAAATGTTTTGCGATTTTCGCAAAACTTTAGCAATTTTTGCAAAAACTTCTGCGATTTTCGCAAAAACCTCTGCGATTTTCGCAAACACTTCTGCGATTTTGGCAAAATATTTTGCGATTTTCGCAAAAACTTCTGCGATTTTTGCATAAACTTCTCACAATTTTGTAAAATGTTTCTCGATTTTCGCGAAAACTTCTGCGATCTTTGCAAAAACTTCTGCGATTGTCGCAAAAACTTCTGCGATTTTCGCAAAAACTTCTGCGATTGTCGCAAAAACTTCTGCGATTTTCGCAAACACTTCTGCGATTTTCGCAAAAACTTCTGCGATTTTCGCAAAATATTTTGCGATCTGCGCAACGACTTCTGCGATTTTCACAAAAATAACTGCGATTTTCGCAAAAACTTCTGCGATTTTCGCAAAAAGCTTTGCGATTGTCGCAAAAAGCTTTGCGATGGTCGCAAAAAGCTTTGCGATTGTCGCAAACACTTCTGCGATTTTCGCAAAAACTTCTGCGATTTTTGCAAAAATTAGGCGATTTCGCAAAAACTTCTGCGATCTTCGCAAAAACTTCTGCGATTGTCGCAAAAACTTCTGCGATGCTCTCAAAAACTTCTGCGATTTTCGCAAAAACTTCTGCGATTTTTGCAAAAACCTCTGCGATTTTCGCAAAAACTTCTGCGATTTTCGCTAAAACTTCTGCGATTTTCACAAAAACTTCAGCGATTTTCACAAAAACTTCAGCGATTTTTGCAAAAACTTGTGCGATTTTCGCAAAAACTTCTGCGATTGTCGCAAAAACTTCTTCTATTTTCGCAAAAACTTCTGCGATTTTCGGAAAAGCTTCTGCAATTTTCGCAAAAACTTCTGCGATTTTCGCAAAAACTTCTGCGATTGTCGCAAAAACTTCTGCGATGCTCTCAAAAACTTCTGCGATTTTCGCAAAAACTTCTGCGATTTTTGCAAAAACCTCTGCGATTTTCGCAAAAACTTCTGCGATTTTCGCTAAAACTTCTGCGATTTTCACAAAAACTTCAGCGATTTTCACAAAAACTTCAGCGATTTTTGCAAAAACTTGTGCGATTTTCGCAAAAACTTCTGCGATTGTCGCAAAAACTTCTTCTATTTTCGCAAAAACTTCTGCGATTTTCGGAAAAGCTTCTGCAATTTTCGCAAAAACTTCTGCGATTGTCGCAAACACTTCTGCGATTTTCGCAAAAACTTCTGCGATTTTCACAAAAACTTCTGCGATTTTCGCAAAAACTTCTGCGATTGTCGCAAAAACTTCTGCGATTGTCGCAAACACTTCTGCGATTTTCGCAAAAACTTCTGCGATTTTCGCAAAATATTTTGCGATCTGCGCAACGACTTCTGCGATTTTCACAAAAATAACTGCGATTTTCGCAAAAACTTCTGCGATTTTCGCAAAAAGCTTTGCGATTGTCGCAAAAAGCTTTGCGATGGTCGCAAAAAGCTTTGCGATTGTCGCAAACACTTCTGCGATTTTCGCAAAAACTTCTGCGATTTTCACAAAAACTTCTGCGATTTTCGCAAAACTTCTGCGATCTTCGCAAAAACTTCTGCGATTGTCGCAAAAACTTCTGCGATGCTCTCAAAAACTTCTGCGATTTTCCCAAAAACTTCTGCGATTTTTGCAAAAACCTCTGCGATTTTCGCAAAAACTTCTGCGATTTTCGCTAAAACTTCTGCGATTTTCACAAAAACTTCAGCGATTTTCACAAAAACTTCAGCGATTTTTGCAAAAACTTGTGCGATTTTCGCAAAAACTTCTGCGATTGTCGCAAAAACTTCTTCTATTTTCGCAAAAACTTCTGCGATTTTCGGAAAAGCTTCTGCAATTTTCGCAAAAACTTCTGCGATCTTCGCAAAAACTTCTGCGATTGTCGCAAAAACTTCTGCGATGCTCTCAAAAACTTCTGCGATTTTCGCAAAAACTTCTGCGATTTTTGCAAAAACCTCTGCGATTTTCGCAAAAACTTCTGCGATTTTCGCTAAAACTTCTGCGATTTTCACAAAAACTTCAGCGATTTTCACAAAAACTTCAGCGATTTTTGCAAAAACTTGTGCGATTTTCGCAAAAACTTCTGCGATTGTCGCAAAAACTTCTTCTATTTTCGCAAAAACTTCTGCGATTTTCGGAAAAGCTTCTGCAATTTTCGCAAAAACTTCTGCGATTGTCGCAAACACTTCTGCGATTTTCGCAAAAACTTCTGCGATTTTCACAAAAACTTCTGCGATTTTCGCAAAAACTTCTGCGATTGTCGCAAAAACTTCTGCGATTGTCGCAAACACTTCTGCGATTTTCGCAAAAACTTCTGCGATTTTCGCAAAATATTTTGCGATCTGCGCAACGACTTCTGCGATTTTCACAAAAATAACTGCGATTTTCGCAAAAACTTCTGCGATTTTCGCAAAAAGCTTTGCGATTGTCGCAAAAAGCTTTGCGATGGTCGCAAAAAGCTTTGCGATTGTCGCAAACACTTCTGCGATTTTCGCAAAAACTTCTGCGATTTTTGCAAAAAATTAGGCGATTTTCGCAAAAACTTCTGCGATCTTCGCAAAAACTTCTGCGATTGTCGCAAAAACTTCTGCGATGCTCTCAAAAACTTCTGCGATTTTCGCAAAAACTTCTGCGATTTTGCAAAAACCTCTGCGATTTTCGCAAAAACTTCTGCGATTTTCGCTAAAACTTCTGCGATTTTCACAAAAACTTCAGCGATTTTCACAAAAACTTCAGCGATTTTTGCAAAAACTTGTGCGATTTTCGCAAAAACTTCTGCGATTGTCGCAAAAACTTCTTCTATTTTCGCAAAAACTTCTGCGATTTTCGGAAAAGCTTCTGCAATTTTCGCAAAAACTTCTGCGATCTTCGCAAAAACTTCTGCGATTGTCGCAAAAACTTCTGCGATGCTCTCAAAAACTTCTGCGATTTTCGCAAAAACTTCTGCGATTTTTGCAAAAACCTCTGCGATTTTCGCAAAAACTTCTGCGATTTTCGCTAAAACTTCTGCGATTTTCACAAAAACTTCAGCGATTTTCACAAAAACTTCAGCGATTTTTGCAAAAACTTGTGCGATTTTCGCAAAAACTTCTGCGATTGTCGCAAAAACTTCTTCTATTTTCGCAAAAACTTGTGCGATTTTCGCAAAAACTTCTGCGATTGTCGCAAAAACTTCTTCTATTTTCGCAAAAACTTCTGCGATTTTCACAAAAACTTTTGCGAATTTCGCAAAAACTTTTGCGATTTTCGCTAAATCTTCTGCAATTATTGCAAAAACTTCTACGATTGTCGCAAAAACTTCTACGATTGTCGCAAAAACTTCTGCGATTTTTGCAAAAACTTCTGCGATTTTCGCAAAAACTTCTGCGATTTTCGCAAAAACTTCTGCGATTTTCGCAAAAACTTCTGCGAGTTTTGCAAAAACTTCTGCGATTTTTGCAAAAACTTCTGCGATTTTCGCAAAAAAATCTGCGATTTTCGCAAAAACTTCTGCGATTTTCGCAAAAACTTCAGCGATTTTTGCAAAAACTTCTGCGATTTTCGCAAAAACTTCTGCGAGTTTTGCAAAAACTTCTGCGATTTTCGCAAAAATTTCTGCGATTGTCGCAAAAACTTCTGCGATTGTCGCAAAAAGCTTTGTGATGGTCGCAAAAACTTCTGTGATTTTCTCAAAAACTTGTGCGATTGTCGCAAAAACTTCTGCGATTTTCGCAAAAACTTCTGCGATTGTCGCAAAAACTTGTGTGATTTTCGCAAAAACTTTACGGTTTTTTGTGACATTTTTTTGACAAGTACAAGGTACCTCAATTGTTGTCAACAAAAAGTGTTGATGGGTGGGGGGAGGGTTGCAAATGATTTGCCAGTTTCTTTTAACTGCTCAGGCGTCTCAGGCGACGTTCATAATCGCGGAGGCCTTAGGAACTAGTACTCTGCCCACTTTTATACATACTGCATACCATACATTACCGATCTACGGGGCCCCTGAATCGGCGGGGCCCCAGGCGACCGCCTAGTTTGCCTACCGTTAGATACACCGCTGGTTTTACGACAGATACAGGAAGAGGGGCGAGGACAAACGCCACCCGGGTTGCAGCCGGATATGCAGTAGTGTTGGGTTTAATGAATCTTTCATTGAGATTCATTCATATGAATCTTCAGTAATGAGTGATTCGAATCTTAAAAGATTCATGAATCTGTAAAGATTCACAAATCTTCAAAGATTCATGAATCTTCAAATATTCACAAATCTTCAAAGATTCATGAATCATTAAAGATTCATGATTCTCTAAATATTCAGAAATCTCTAGAGATTCATGAATCTATAACCCAAGCTCATGATGACGCTGGTTTTCACTGATCTCTTCGGAGATATTTCGTTAACGTTTTACCCCCAGAAATCAACGATATACAGACCACTTTCGGGTATAGTGAACACACGTGAAGGTCATACCCATGGTTCATAGCCATGCAAAAAACAGCTAAAAATAGAAATTAACACTCGGTTTCACTCCCTCTCCCAATGTTCCAATTCATGCTCATGCTTCATCCTTGATACTACCAACCACATCGCGAATTTTACTTCGAATCACTTTGCCAGTTGCGCCACCATATTATTATTCATGATAGTCCTATTTGCTTGTTTTGTTGTATGAAGGGATACTGATACTAAATTAATTAAAAGAAATAAATAAAATAACCAAAAGAAAAGAATGAGTATAACATTTCTTACAATGAATAAAGAGGCCTGAAGTTACTGGAGCTGGATGTTTTAAATTTAAACTTTCAGTCATCGATGAAAACAGTAGAAAGAGGATTGAACTCAGGTCGACCATGGTACAAACATAACATCAATACCATTCGACCATAATTACTTCATGAACATGAAACATTATATTTCAGTTTTAAAATCTTCACATATAGCACAATGAACTAAGAGATGTGCACAAGGGTGCAATTGTTCATCGTTGCGTATGAGAGAGTAGGGTATAGAAATAGATGTCATGATTTTGTGTTCACCATCCTCGAAAAATTTCCCTTGGGTAACATTCCAATCCAATAAAATTCATATTTTTCTTTAGATTCATGAATGTATGATATCCAAAATATTGAATTTCCCGAATCCCACCTACAACTTGCCCGTTGTAGGTTCAACTGTATGGTACTTTCCAAGAAGTCTCAAAAGCCTGTATAGGCTGGCATGACAACGTAGGTTGTTACATAAAAAAAGAAGAATAATAAAAATCTCAAGCTTAAAAATTTTGGAAATTCATGGTTCTTTAGAGATTAATGAATCCTTAGAGATTCGTAAATCATTCTAGATGTAAGAATCTTTTGAGATTAATGAATCTTTCGAGATTGAAGATTCATGATTTTTTCCAATCGGGATTCAGATACATTGAATCATTCCAAAGACTCATTCAGATTCATGAATCTGAATCTGAATTACCAAACGCTAATATGCAGTGCGGAACGAGTTGCTGAGAAATGCTCTCCTACCGGATGAGGCTAGCGGGACAATACGGTCGCCGCTGTGGAGATTTCCTAGAACGTCACAGCAGCGCTTGCGGTAGACGGATAGCACGGTCGCAGCAGAGGAGCCGCATTTGTGCTAAAATGCCCCAGAATGATGAAACTAGGGCCGGAAGGTGTCAACACACCTCCGGACGACTCCGAACGACTCCGGGCGACTCCGGACGACTCCGACTCTGGGCAACTCCGGACGACTCCGAACGACTCCAGACGACTCCGACTCCAGGTGGATCTAGTGGTTCCATTTTGCCGGAGTCGGATTCGGATTAAAAATAGTCGGAGTCGGATCGGAGTCGTGGGTGCGCTCCATACAGCACATCACTAGTGCCGACCTTTGGATTTGCCGTGGATGTCCAGGAAACGATGTCCAGTGTCACCCGTAGATTGCCATTCTATAGTATGCCGGTATGGACAGAGTATTAGCGACAGGGGCCCCCGGAAGGATGGCCGCTGGGGCCCCGAGGCTGGCGAATCTTTTGATACTTGATATTATATCGTTTGATGATTTGATTGAGCAATCTCTAACTATTCAGCACTTGGTGTTTGACAAGCCTACTAAGTCTCTGTATGGATTAATGCAGTGTATATAATGTTGAAAAGTAGGAAACGAGACCCTTTACATTTTCATTACTGATTACACAATCACAAGTTGTCTCGCGTATGATCCTTCAGGGAGGTTAGTGTGATCATTTATTCATTACTATACTTAAGTGAGCACTACCACTCTATAATTACCTAAGACAATAGGATGTAAGGATTTGTAATCAGGCCAACTCTTGAGATTAAATACCCAATATGTCTGAAAGTGTTATATTCCGTATTTGTACGATCCATTCTATAATTTTATTCTGGCCTTAGTGATGTGTGGACAGCTAGAATAGAAATAATTCAGCAAAGATTCTCCACAATAGCAATATAATGAATACAATGGTCGTATTCATAACTATTAGATTACATGTCACGGTGCATGATTTTTGCAGTGCAATATGCAAACCTTAAAATATAGACGCTAGGCATTTCAGGTTACTTTTGCCATGAAGGAACTCTAAAAGGAGCTAGAAAAACTGAATACAGGCGGTCCCCGAGATACACGGTTAATGGGGACCGAAAACGGTCGCAAAATACCGCGTAACTCGAATTTCCGCGTAAGTCGAATCTCGTGATTTCCCGCTAAAATATCACTAATTTTCGTGTAATTTGGCAGTAGCGGGCGGTTTTAGTCACTTTATGAATTGTTTGATATGGTTCTGACTGAATATAACAGTTTTAAACCATTTGAAATTGTTTTTAACATTCGATCAAAACGGAAATTATTTGGCAATTTAACAATTGATGTGTCAAATCAGTACAATTTGTTGAAAGAATTGTCAAATTTAGAAAACCGCGTATTTCTGAATCCGCGTTTAAGAGGTACCATGTATCTCGGGTACCGCCTGTATGTTCTTGAACGCCCTTTCAGGTCACGTGAGCTGTTAAGATCTACGTTCTAAAGATCTGCGAAGTCGTAGAATGCGCCAATAATCCAAAAAATGGAAAGCTTCAGCAAATATCAAAAAAAAATTTACTTCAATATTAGTATAAATCAGCTCAAAAACAATTGTCTCTCATGTCCCAATTGATAGCGCTGGAGCTAATTTTGTAGATAAATTAAGGATATATTAGGATAAACGTACATATAGTAGTAGTAGTATCAATAGTGGGGATATTACACTAAAATGCGTATCATACGAAAATTTAAAAAATAATTAAGTGATTTATGTTAGTGTGAAATGTTATCTGGTCTTTCACGAAGGATTTAAAAGTTAAATGAGGCCATTCCGTTACATAAATACCGAAAAATCCATTATTTGGTGAAAAGTATCAATATTTTTCCAATAACTAATTTTTGTTAACGTTCTAAATGACCACGTAACAACGCAATTATTAGTTTTTTAACATAATTGTTATGAATTGTTTTTGTTTTACTAAAATTAATTGCCTTTTGACCATATTAATTCATTTTTAAGTG
Source organism: Anopheles merus (assembly GCF_017562075.2). Taxonomy (NCBI): domain Eukaryota; kingdom Metazoa; phylum Arthropoda; class Insecta; order Diptera; family Culicidae; genus Anopheles; species Anopheles merus. Next base: position 15,635,287 of record NC_054081.1, on the reverse strand, counting down.
TGTTTTACGATAAAGCCATTATAGGTACGCAAAATAGGCTTGTTCATATAGTGGTCTTAGTTATAAAATCAATAAATGCATGACATTTTAGATTTTTTTACAATGATATTTTTGACATGTCGTACTGTTTTCATTAAAATAAGCAACAGAAATGAGAAATGAGATCTGTAGCTTACTTACCAAAAAAGGCCAAAATTCGCTTATTTCGCTAAATGAAAAATTGTCTTCAAATCAAGCACACTCTTCCGGTGTGGGTTGACGACAGGTGTGATGCAGTACTTTAATCAATAGTTTCATGAATCAAATTTATATATTATACATATCTTGGTAGTAATCTTAGCTACTCATACGAAAACAGCTTCAAAACTAAGTTTCATTGATATTATACACTGTTTTGGAGGTATCTTTGTTTACCACCACTATAGAAACACAATACGACGACTATAGGAACCATACCACCATTATAGGTACAACAAAACAGTCACAAAAATATGTAATTTTTCGTAGATTTGATGTGTTTCATGGTAAAAATGGTTGTGATTGCAAAGATAAAATATAATCCAATTTCTATGTGTTAAAATATTCATACATTTATCTTCCTGGCACTTTAAATCCATCTATACACATATGTACCACTGCACTACTATTGCTACATTTACCCTATTATATAGGGTGTAAGTGTCCCAGCAAACCTGTACAAGACACTAAATCACAAATAACCTAATAATGTTATAGGTTATAGATATTAACAGCAATAAGATAATAAATTTGATAATGAAGAAAGGATGCGTTTGCAACGATTCGGCTGAATTACCCGATATAACCTGATTGTGGCTCTTTCGCTAAACCCGGAGACAAGCGAGTGGTTTTTTAGCGTCACCAAATAAAGCAAAGCATATTGACTGTTTTTATTTAAGTAATAAATAACTCAAAGAAGAGTCAAAGAAAGAGCTTGTTGAAACATTTCAATATTTTGTGAGCTACAAGATAGTTTGGATCTTATTTGTTGGGCAAGTGTACAGTCTGTGCGGTAAAGAAGATATTATTTTTAACAGCATCGTCGGGGTACAAATCAAAGAGTATATAGCGCAATAGTAAGGTAACACAATTTTCCAATCAATGTTTGCGGTGTCTTCGAAGGTCTCGCTAAAGTTTAATGCAATTTTCAGCTACGAAAAGTTCTATCTATCAACGGTCCCAGCGGGTCGGTATCGAGGTTTTGTTTTTGTTCTATCCAGTTTGATCAGTGCAATCAGTTCAATCGAAAGATTGGTTGACACGCTGGATTAATTTTTGCCCTCTAATTGCCCCATCACAACTTCCAACCTTCCAATCGCTACGTCCAAGGATTTCTCCTCTCCATCCCCGTGTTGCTGAGTGCACTCAAATCCAATTAAAACTAACGCCCTCATCGCCTGAGCGCGTACGATGCATCGCCTTGGCAATCGGGCCCTCCACGGTCCGTCACAACCGTTCCGCCGGAATGTGTTCTTGTGGCCGGGAAGATATTTTCTAACTGCTGCCACTTTGTGTCGTGCGCACGCCACTCCACTGTAATGCCCATTGGTGTCATTTTCCACGCGATAATTTTTATTGCTTCGATTCCGAGCAAAACCGTTGGCGGCGTCACGCTAATGTGTGAGCGCGTTTCACCGCACTCTCGTGAGCACTGGGCTGCTCTGCAATGGCCATGCGGGGCGCGGGATGAAAATTAGTTTTTGCTTATATTAATTTATTTGCTTAACGCAAGAACACCCTATGGGTGTGAGAAGTACAAGAAGCGAGTAAAAAAGAGCGAGAAAGAAACGACCAGCGACATTCGATCGGTGGTGTCCCGCGTGCACGCTGTCAGCTGCCGCGCGTGTTACTGCCGCACAACCCAAATGCCCAGAGCCAATCATATGCCCCTCTGCCCCCCCCCCCCTTCCCTTCCCTGATCGTGTTAAGCGCCACGCTTTCCTCCCTTCCCCCTGCGCTGTGCGCTTTTGCTTCAAACCATACTCCGGATCCGGCGATGGAGTCGGAGTAAGACAAATGAAAATGACACAATCTTAGATTAACTTTCGCCCCTGTGCCGCTTCGTGAACGATTTCGCCCGTAGCGCCGTACCGGCGCACCAGAAACTTTTCCAATATCGCGCGGTAATCGTGGCGAATCGAAATCGGTAGCGAGGAAATGGCAGGAAAATAAAAGTAACAAGTGCGGTGAGTTGTAATTGATAGGAGATGATGTTCCGTCCTTCCGCAGCGTCCTGCCGCTGCCGCGGGGTTGGGAATATTGGTGTGCTAATTTCTGCCACCCAGCCGCCATCGAGTGGGATTGGCGTTCGAAAGCGCCATGGGATAAAGAGTTCGTCGTAGAACGTTTGATTAGAGTCGCAATAGTGCAAAGCCGCAAAGCGGCGTTCGTGGCGAACGGGTGGAGATGGCGAATTTTCGCCTTATTAATAGACAGTGAGTTTTTCAGCGCGGCCAGCTGCTGCTTTCTTTGTTGCGGTTTAATTTGCAAAGGGAGAATATATTTTTCAACCCACACGTGTGTGGTTCGTATTCTTGACTGTTGTACGTACACACACATACACACACATATGCCATCCAATTAAATCGAGGTCGAAGCTTAGGAACCCAAATTAAGCTTTTTCGCTTCGAAAGCGCTGAAGCTGACCCTCCAGGGCAGGGAAGAGCGTGAGGTGATTGATTTCAAAAAAACGGCAACTAAAAAACCAGACGAGCCAGAAAGCACCTTCAACTCCGAACGCTTTGCCGGCCAGGCAGATGCGATCATTTGAATGGAAATTTTGGTGAAGTAGTTTTTGGTCCAACCAGCGGGGGCCACTCCCGGCAGGACGCTGCCTCGCTTTGATCGATAGCATCTCGTCAGCGACGGTAGCCGTGAGCCATGAAAACATACACACACACACACACACACACACACACACATGTGCCGGGGGAAAACTGCCGGCTCTTGTACGTCTTCACTCGGGACGAAGCGAACCCAAAGTGTTTGGAAGGGGGAGCAGGTGGAAGGTGAGATCAATCTTCCTAATTAAAAAGGATGCAAAAGAGGTCGTTTCTAATCTGCGAATCCTTTCTCGAAAATGAGGCAACCACTACCTCCCTCTCTTTCCAGAAGGGAGGGCAGCACCTTTACCCCTCCCTCCCATCTCAATTTGCCTGCCCCCGTGGCTATTCGTATGGTTGGTATACGTTTCCCGATAAGTGGTTCAACAATTCGCACTCTCTTCCAGGTCAGAGTCACCCTTAAACAAACGCACACACTCCCACATGGTACCCCGTTGGCAGGGAGTTTGGCTCGGGCCGGCCGGAACGGCATCCACCAGGCAAGGCAAGCGTACCGGTTTACCTTTAATACGAACCTTTTCAGCTTCGGCGTACCGTCGCTTAATGCGGTCCGTTAATGGATATTGAAGGGTTCGCTGCCGATGCTACCATGTCGGTGATGTGGTTTTTTTGGTTCATTTTTATTAGTGCTAGAATCGATCCGGCATGACGAAAGGTGGCCGTCTTTGTCGGCACATCGCTGGTACACCTCACAGAGTGTAGCGGTGGCAGAATTGGTGGGGTAGCTAGGCAAATGTAATGAAAGTTCAGTTAATGGGAGCTAACTGGTTACACTTAATGCGCTAGACCTGCTACTGTTGCGAGTACACTTTCGGTGATTACAGTTAGGCCTTTACAAATAAGTAAGAGTTTAAATCGTAGGCATTGGTTTAACTTTCTTATGTACGTTCAATAAAACAATAACCAGGGCGTGTGATTCAAACATTTTCAATTTTACTTACCTAATAGCAAGCTGTTTAAGAGCTACCAAAGCACAAAAAGTAAAGTTTTGTGTTGCAGATTGCATACCCAAAATGCTTCGCATCACGAGATGTTTTTGATAAAAAAGGAAAAGTAATAAAGCGCCTGAAAGTATGCAATTCGTAATACTTTTCTTGTGTTAAAGGATAATTACATACAAGCTGTTCGAAAATAATTCTATAGATTGTAAAATAGCTCGTACGGCAACACCTTGTCTCACTTTAAAGCAGCTTTTAATTATTTTAAAATAATTCCGGTGGATGAGCACCGAGTCGACACAAAAATTCAAGCTACCAAAGTTCCCATTTCCCCTCGGTTTCGTTTGGTCCCATTTGCGTGCCTGACAGCTCCTTACCACCCACTACTGACCGACGCTTCGCTGCTCGTCTCTGCATGATTGATTTCAGCCCCAAACCCAAATAACCTCGGTCGGCGAAGGCTTCGATGCTATGCTAAGCTCCAACCAGCTAGGTGAATCGCGCGTGTGTGTGTGAGTACGTTTTTTAACCTTCCCGTTTAGATCGTTGTTTTAATTTCACCCCCAGCCGGTGGTGCTAAACCGCGACTGCTAGACTATTCATTCAAACTTTCTTTCTACTTCTACTTCTCCCTTGTTGGCGCTGAATCTAAATTTGGATGAAATGAATCGAAAAACGGCGAGCGAATGGCGAGTGAAGAGCTGCCTCGCGTTCACCCCAAAATGGCACTACGTCCTTTTTGCCCGCCAGCATGTCTTGGGTGAGCTGAATCTCATCCCCTCAGCAAGGGTGCCCGCCCTCGCGCGTATGCTTAACTAATGAATTTCGTGTTAATTTTCTGCTTAGTGTGTACATACACATATTAAATTTAAGCGCACTCTCCTTTGGGCGAGAAATTTACAATACCCGCAAACGCCGGGGGTTTCGCTACCGGGCGTTCTTATGGGCGAGAGCATTTTGGAGATGTGCGCTGAAGTGTGTACAGCACCACGTTTGTCCCACACACACACACACACACACACACACACACACACACACACACACACACACGCGTATAGTATGGAAGTGTTTCGAAATGCTCCCGGTACTTCCGGAACGCGTGAGTAAATGCTTCGAGAGCCATTGACGTTGAAGTGCGGTGTAGTAATATACTGTCGGCACTTTATTATCTTCTCCTGTCGGCAAAACTACCCACCAGTGGGGGCACCCCAGCCAAACCGTCGTACACCGGTGGGACTGCCCAGGACCGTTCGGTGGGACCGAACTGCTTGCGCGCGACCCACCGCACATGAAACCCCCTTCTATACGGCTCGCCGTCGCCTGAAGATGTGCATCCGACACAGGAGAACCTTCAGCGCGCAGACCGTGGATGAGAAGTTCATTTAGCGAGTCAGTCGACACTGTCTCGACGCGTACGTGGGGGTGAGGAGTTTGGAGCGATAGAGAGAGAGAGAGAGATAGAGTGAGAGAGACGAAAGGGAGGGTACTGCTACACGAAAACTGAACAACCGAACAAGGCCCGGGGCATTGGTTTTGGCAAGCGGATATCGAATCCGCGGTGACGCGTTTCACCCTAGCGGTGGTAGAGGTGCGCCTGTATGGTAGGCTAGCCGCTGTACATCCGTGACAGCTACCCCACTGTAGCGTACGATTCGCGTGGAGCGTGTTTTCCCTGAGAGCATCCACGCAAAGTGTGTGTGTGTGTGTGTCTCTGTTTGTATCAGCGAAAAAGAGGTGAAGCCAGCGTTTCGAAAGCTCAGCGCATTGTCACCTGCGGGCCCATCGTCGGCAATCCCTGGCGAGTTGAAACATCTGCAACACTTGTTGGCTTGCTGGAGGTCGAGTGCGTTACGGTGAAAAGTAAAATATGTGAAACGATTTGTCAAATTCTCTATTACGATTGCTACTGGTGTGTTTTGTGGGAGAAACAGTTTTTAGTATGTAGGGGGGGGGGGGATCGTTTTTAGAGTGTGTGTGTATACGCGTGAAACGCTCGCAGTACAGCGATTGAGTAATGCTGTTTTTTACGGCCCTTTTCACATTGCTCAACTGTAACACTTCCATCTGTTGTGCATCGTTCATGTAATTACTTTCTCTCTCCCTCTCTCTCTATCTCTCTCTCTATCTCTCTCCTCTCTCTCACCGATAGGTTCACATTTGAAATTTGAAAAGCTGCCAAAATCTGCCAACTCCTCTGCATGAAGCTCACACATCGGTAGGACCTTAACCTTCACTTCCCGGAACTTAGTTCGCAACTACGCCGTTCGATTTTTCCCACAGCTTAATGGTCACTGGGTGGCAGGATCTGCCTGCTATACAGCTTCTTCAAAAACAGAGCAAAAAGCCGGGAAAGTCGCTGTGCCTCTGCTTTCGAGCGGCGCGCGTGATTGACAGGTAGCGATCGGCAGCATGTCCCCGTGGAGGCCTGTCACTAGAGTCTCAGCACTCAGTGCGTTGATTGCACGGTTCAGTAACGGGGCCATCAGCAAGCAAAAAAGAAGAGAAGTCCAGAGTAAACCAACAGGCAGCAAGAGAACAAAAGAAATGCTATAAACGGAAAGAATGAAAAAAAGAAAAACAATCACCGTAATGGCTGTTGCAACCCGCAACGCGAAAAGATACGTTCATGCAAGGAGAGGTGGAACAAAAGTGTGGCGAACGGAAAATCGCACACAATTTTTGGTGCGAAAGTGTGGCCAGTAGGAACCGGCATTGAATGGGAAAAAAGGGAATTCAATGCCTTTTTCAGGGGCAGTGTGACGAACCACAGCAGCGATGCAGTGAAGCGCTCCTTTCGGCAAGCGAAGCGGTAGATGCCCCTCGGGGCAGCTGCACAGCTGCAATGTAGCTCCATCGCGATGGGCATACGTGCTGACTTGTGTCGGGTTTGTTTTCTCGTTTTCTCTGCTCGGGATGGGGGGTGAGCAGGTCCGAAAACAACACAAAACAAACTGTTGTCTATTCATACCGAGTTGCACCACATTGACTCATATTTTATTTTGCGCCTCCCACTGGAACGTGGCACTGTTTGCGACATGCCAGTGTGGCTCGCCAACAAACCAACCCGAACTTACATGTGCAGGGGTGTTTAATCGTTTCACTGCCGTGCGTGGAATGGGACGAGGGTGGAAGTTTCGTTGTTAGAGAAGTGGAACGAGACATTTTACCTGCACAATGTTGTTTTGTGGTTGGTTTAGGAATACAGAAACAAAGATGGGAATTTTGTAATCTGTTTACAATTGTTGGGTTTACTGTTTGTTTTAAATTAATGTGCTTCAAAACGCCAACATCTTGTAATCAATAAATACAAAACGTATTAAACAGTAACAAAAACAGTCACCATCTGGAATATAAACATTCTAACAAGGATTGCCAAGGAGCGTTACGCTTTAGCAGTAACACCGTGGGAAAATTTAGCAATCGCATAGATACACGCTTCGCAACGAGAGACTGGTTGCTTTTAACTACACATCTTCAAAGTCAACGTCCCTCTCCTTTTCTCCGTTACTATGGTGAAATATGCAATGTGCTATTTTTTGGGTTTCAGATATTTCCCAAAATTCTTGACTATTAGATGTGAGGAAAAATATTTCTTCACTTAGAAATACATTTGAATGTGTTTCCCTAAATTAAAACTAATTAGATTCAATTGTACTAATCCAAAAGGGTTTGAAATATAGCGATCAATTTAACTCATTTATTTCGGTCGATAGGTTTGATTTTGGGCCAGCCCTGTGTGTCAACTTAACATGATGATCATAGGTTCAAGCCCCGTATGGGTCGGAGCTCTCATACGCAAGAATTTGGTACCAGATAGCTAAGGATATTAGTGTCTAAGACAGACCTAAACCATCAGGGTTGATAGCGTTGTTATATTAAATGTAAATGTTATCCCAACTAAGAAGAAGAAGAATTTCGGTCATAAATGGTCTTTAATTGAACGTCTGCTGAGGATGAATAAGGAGGAGGCCATCACTTAAGCCAGAATTATATATTTTGGGTTTAAATTACTAGAGCTAAACTTGAATGAAAGTCTAATCAGATTATTGATTCAATAATCGGGATATGATCAACTGCCAGGATCTTTGAACGAGTCACTTTAAAGTTAAATGTATTAGGGAAAATTATCCTATGGCTGAAACTCGGATATGCAGGCGGGCACTTTTAAAATCAGATGGTTCCAAGCACCAAGCAGTAAAGACTGATTATCCCGTTCTTTGGAACTATTAAGAATAGAAAGCATGTGAAATGGAAGCCTGTAGAATAAAAAAAAAACAAGATGAATCTGAACAGGTTCGCTGAATTGACCTATAAGTTATATTAAAAGTGATCTTATCAAAATTTGAAACTCATCAAAATTAAACCAATTAACTTACCATGAGATTTAAAATCAGATTCTTAATAAAAGCCTTAATAATACTTAAAAAATACCACGAAGCCGAAGACTCAGTCCTTACTATGGGGTAACTGATCAAATGAGGCTTTAAGCCATGACGGGCAATTTTTAAAGTCGTACGAGTTTACGACTGTAGCACGGGACCGCCCCTATGTAATTGGGATATATGTAAACATGGGATATTCTCAATTAAATCAATCTTTTTAAAAGTGTTTATAAGCTCGCGTTCGGTATTAACTATGTCCCTGTCCTTCATACGAAGCACAATCTGTTATAGCTGACATTGCGTAAGTCCCGAAGATCTGTTGCACAGTCCTGTAACCGGGCCAATTTAACTAGTTATCATGAAACAATCATGTTCATCCTAGTCTCGGCACCATACATTGTTTTTTTTTAATATTTTTATACTAAATTTTAGCATTGACTTCATTTAAAGATTAGGGAATATCGTTGATCCCATAAGTTTGTATGGAATGGTGAATATATAACGAATGAATCCATTTATTGTGTAAAATTTGAAAGATAAATAGAGAAACGTTGGTACACAAAACTCCATTACACAAACCATCATCATGCGTTTTGCAGTAAATCAATGTGATCTGTGTACAAAATTGACTCCTTCAAAAACAGGTTAAAAGATGTATAGCCCAATTTTTGGTGACTAGAATAGCACACACACACACTCACACCCATAGTATCTCCGCGCACACACTTCTATCAAAAGAAACGATTGAAAGCGAAAAAGGTAGTAAGCGTACGGTGACATAAATCATCTTCCGACCTCATAAATACACTCGCAACTACCCGAAAAAGAAGTTCATCAATAACTGGGGCCTGCTTCTTCGGGACCCGGTTTGGCAAACGGAATCCGGCAGGATGGCTTTATAGCCTTCCATTTGCCGCTCTCCTCATCCCCGCTGGTAGTTCCGTGCACCTAAGACAGTCTGGCGCGAGGATGCCTTTTTGGGTGAATGCAGAGCTACCAGTGTGCCGCTTGCTCTTTGTGTGTAGTGTTGGATTGCCTACCATTTGGGCGCCTGGTAGAAAGATATGGTACGGTTTGTCCAAGGGTGGTTTGGCCATACCAGCACGATTCGTTTGGCGAAGCCAGCAAAACGGTAAGTAAAAGGTACGGTAACTATTAGTACCCGATTTCACGTTCGCTTTGCCAGCAGTGGGGTGCTTATTCTCTTTCTCTCTCGCTCTCTCTCTCTCTCTCTCTCGCTCTTTCTCTCTCTCTTTCTCTCTCTCTCACACACACACACACTCGCGCATACAAAAACACACAGAAACATAGTACCCTTTTTGTCCTCGTGCGGCTATCACCTTACACCGCCAAAGGTGGCTTCGAACGGAAGAATGATAGCGCCGATATATTTATTTATGTTTGAATTAGGGATAGTTCAAACTGAAATGAATGTTTGTTTGTACCGCCATTAATGGGCTTCCGTACCGCAACGTACGTCGGGCTAGCGTGGCGCGCGAGGGGCGATGGAGCAGTAGAGTGGAAAAACAGGTGCCGGTTTGCTTTGTGGCTAATATTTACGTTGGTGCGTTCCGTGGGTTTTGGAAAGGGTTTATACGCGTGCAACATGACCATGTGTTAGTGAGGAGGAGTATATGGGTTGATGATCCGAAATCCGGAAATCGATCCGATGTTTGCTAATTGAATACTGCCCACTGCACCCCGTATACCTTTTCCCTCTCTATTACATTCTCTCTCTCTCTCTCTCTCTTTTTCTCTCTCTCTCTCTATCTCTCTCTCTCTCTCTCTCTTTACTACTAGTAAGCTCACTCGTACTTTATCTCCCTTTACGTTCGAACAACGCTTGCTGTGTGCATTTGTGACTGAGTGGAGGGACCGATTTAAAACCGTCGAGCTGCCGTACCGATTGATCAAAGCTTGCCTCGCACCGCAGAGCGGTTTTGTACATCGATGAGTTGCGAAGCTGCATTAGAAAGCGCTGCAATACTTCGAAGCGACCGGGGCGAGACAAACCAAACAAACAAAAAAACAAGGTTTTGATACTAGCACTTGAAGTGCCAAGTGGTCCACTGTATGGAAAACCGGCTTTTACGGTGGAAATTGTTTTAATATTTTCCACCTTTCTCTTTCGGTTTACCCTGTAAAAACCGTAAGCAACCAATTGTTTCAGCCAAATTTGGCCACCACCGTGCAAAACATTTCGCCGTACCGCTCTTATGCACTGCCTGAGCGAGTGTGCACAAAACCAACAAAAAAAATCGCTATCCCTAATCACTACCCGTGGCCGCTTGTTGAAGCATTGATTTTGCATTGTTCACCGCATAAAGCTGCGCAGGTGAATCTCGGCAGCGCCGGATTGGGGCTGCAAATTGGGGGCCCATTGTTTTCGATTGAATTGCATAAATATTCACTGTTACACGCTCACACCGCATGGCAACAACTGGTTGCCGCACGGACGTACGGTACGAAGGTGGGCGTGTGTTCCTTTTGCCCCAAGGAGGAAGGGAACGGTGGAAAAGCGCACCCTCCTGGGTAAGCGCCTCATCAATCAGATTACGTTTATTATTTTTGCTGTCCCGGCCCGAAATTGGACCCACGGTTCCGTGTTGTTTTTGGTTGCTGTTTCCAGTTTCCAACTAGCCGCATGCTTTGTTGCAGCTAGGGCACCTATTGTCCATGTTTTGCGCTACTGTCAGTTTTGGCACACACGCACACATCACCACGGTAACACCAACCCGCGAGTGCCGCATCGGTGCACCTTTGTTTCGATAAAGTGTGCTCCGTCGACAGGAATCTGGAGCTTGCGTTCGACGCTGCGAGAAGTCCACGCTGGTGTAGCAACAGTTTCTGCCAGCCTGGTAGTGCGACCTGTCTGACACCGCACTATTGTTCCGTACAATTTGTTTGTTTGATGGGAATCAATCTCCAGGGGGGAATCTCTAGCGGCTTTTTAGATATTTAAAAATAAGAGAAGACGGGGCCAAATGGCACTGTTCAGGTTTTTCCTATGTATCGCGTTAGGAAAATCACCAACGGTCGGCAACCTTTGAGGCAAAAGGCCAAGTTTGGTGAATGATGAAGAGCTGCGGGCCAGGCCAATGCATTTTTTTTTATTATTTTTTCGCTCAAATTATTAAATTATTTATATAATTTTAGACATAAAATAGTTCGGTAATGATATCAAGCTATGCCATTGGTGACATTGCTGTTTCTCTGTAATTATATCATCCAAGCATGGTTCAATATTGGTAATACCTATTTTAAAAACGAATTGTAATGTTTAATCATTTAAGCATCGGGACAGAGGAACAGAGGGAAAACGTGTAATCAGTCAAAAGTAACCACACAAAAGAAGTATCGTTTCTTAGTATCAATGCATAAAAACCCGCAAAAATTATTGGGGATATTCTGGGGATGATACAAAAGCCTTGACGGCTCAAAAATTATTACGAGAGACGTGCAATTAGTATCAAAATGCTTTACCAACCAGTAAGAACCATGTCAGAAAAATTGATTCTTTACAAAATAGACGCCTTTTTTAAACGGTGAAAATTACATCGTTTTGAGCAAAAATGTGATATCCTAATTTATTCATTTATCTAGAAATCCTAGATTATGAAACGTGCATGGTTTGCATTATATTTAATGTTTTCCAATCATTTAATCCGTCATTTTAATCGTGTTAAATGGCCAAAACGAGATTCATCAAATTGTTACTGAGGTGTGGGATAGCGAATCGATGCCTTGTGATTGGAATCTCGGCATCATCTACCCCATATACAAGAAGGGAGATAGGTTGGACTGCAACAACTACAGGGGTATTACGGTGTTGAATACCGCCTATAAAATATTCTCCCTGATCCTTCAGGATCGCCTTGTCCCGCACGTCGAAGAGATAGTCGGAAACTATCAAAGAGGATTCCGAAACGGAAAATCAACCACTGATCAGATCTTCACCATGCGGCAGATCTTGGAGAAGATGGCTGAATACAGACACGACACATACCATCTCTTCATTGACTTCAAAGCCGCATATGATAGCATAGCCAGGGTAAAACTGTATGACGCTATGAGCTCTTTTGGAATCCCGGCCAAACTGATAAGGCTAGCTAGAATGACTATGACCAACGTCACATGCCAGGTGAGGGTGGATGGAAAACTCTCAGGACCTTTTGCTACCACCAAGGGTCTGCGCCAGGGGGACGGGCTTGCTTGTCTCTTATTCAACCTGGCGCTAGAGAGGGCCATCCGTGACTCGAGGGTGGAGACTACGGGAACCATCTGCTATAAGTCAACCCAGATCCTGGCATACGCTGATGATATAGACATCATTGGTCTGCGGCTCTCCTATGTAGCAGAAGCCTACCTAGGAGGCGGCAGAGAGCCTCGGATTGCAGATAAACGAGGCAAAGACCAAACTGATGGTGGCAACATCAGCGGGCCCACCAACAAATAATCAGAATCTACGTAGGCGTGACGTGCAGATAGGTGAACGCACTTTTGAAGTCGTCCCAGAATTCACCTATCTGGGGTCAAAGGTCAGCAACGACAACAGTATGGAAGCTGAGTTGCGCGCAAGGATGCTGGCGGCCAACCGGTCATTCTACAGCCTGAAAAAGCAGTTCACCTCAAAGAACCTGTCGCGACGGACGAAGCTGGGACTATATAGTACCTAAATAGTACCAGTACTCACATACGCCTCTGAGACATGGACACAGTCCAAATCTGACGAAACCCTCTTAGCCGCGTTCGAGAGGAAGATGCTCAGAAGGACAGTTGGCCCCGTATGTGTGGAAGGACAATGGAGAAGCCGCTATAATGACGAGCTATACGAGATGTACGGCGACCTCACTGTCGTATAGCGTATAAAGCTCGCCAGGCTCCGGTGGGCTGGCCATGTTATACGCATGGAAACGGACGACCCAGCCCGTAAAGTCTTTTTAGGCCGTCCACAAGGACAGAGGAGGCGTGGTAGGCCCAAATTGAGGTGGCAAGATGGCGTGGAGGCGTCCGCCATTAAGGCCGGGATAACGGACTGGCAGACGAAGGCACGAGACCGTGAGCGGTTTCGGACACTCCTGAGGCAGGCCAAGACCGCAAAGCGGTTGTAGTGCCGGATAAGTAAGTAAGTAAGTAAGTAAATGGCCAATAATGCAGGTTGGCATTTCACTCCACGTTCCCCTATCTACCAAAACTGAAAGCGAGAGAGATATTTTTGCGTGTGTTTGCTCATTCGCTCATGGAACTGCTACTAAACGTTGTGCTGGACGTTCTCTTCTACACGATTACAAGGATTTTTTCGTATTGAAACGCCACGACTTTTGTCTGCCATTCGCAAACGCGTGCTGTTATTAGTTTTCGATTATGGGTAGTTGTATTTTGTTGTTGTTGCAGAAAATAAAACGAAATAGTTCATAAGAGGGCGCTAAGTATGAGATACAAGTAGGCAATGTTTTTCTTTTTTCCCTCTAGAAACTATCATTTGCCCAACGCCTTAAGGAAGATAGCTCAAACTATGTAGCTAGAATAAAGACTTAACGAAATTGACGTCACTGGGCAGATAGGTCACATAGGAAATTGCAAAGGTTGTTGCAAGATGTCGGGGCATCCTTACACGAACTATCTTCCAACAGGGCGGCGGTATCGGAGGGCCCGAAACATTTCTTTGACATTTTCGATCACCAAGCGTATCGTCATGAAAGTTTACGGAAGTTCTCTAACTCTGAAGTTTCCAAGTGAGACGAGCAGGTAGCAGATGGGGGAGTTGCGGCCGTAAAACCAATAAACACTGGCAAGTTTACTACTTCCCGATTCGAGTACAGTGCGGGACTTGGGCGGCAGTACATACAGGGCAGGAAAGTGAACATGGACAACAACTAGTACGAATCGAAATGCTGTTTTTGATCTGCGTACGGATTTGCTGCAAATGTCCCTCCCCACATCCCTCTTCACGTTCCTCTTCCGTGTACTGTCGCAGCGTGCACGAGAACGTACAGGTAATGGCATTAATCCCTCGGCCAAACAATATCCCGTGTGCATGTCCCCGATGGCCGGTGGCGGGCGACAAACAGCACCGAACGTTCCCGGAGTTTGACTGTCATCGTCTGACCCGAGCGAGCGACAGAGTCAATGGGATTCGGGCGCTGTTGCCATCCGTGGCGAGGCGGCGGGGACGTGCCAGACTGTGCACGTGTGGTACGGGGATGGTGCAGGTAAAGGAAGTTGTTGCAAGGGTTTCGAGGGCATCGAGCGTATTTTAATATGCTTCCTAACAGTCGGTTAAACATTGTTTCATCTTGCCCCGTGTCGGAATCCCCGGGCGGCCCGGCGAGCCGGGCGGACGACCAAGGAATGGCTGAAGCTGGAGCAACACCAGGTTGCTGTGTAGAGCGTGTTGCTATGGCCAACGCTTCGTTCTTGCAGCGCTTGGCACGGTGCTCTGGTAAGGCGCCGGGTGCGGATCTGCGCCCGACCAATTGAAACTTTCACTACAGGTCAGCGGGCACCACCTCACTTCAGTTGTCCTTAGAGATAGCAGCACTTTGCCAAGGTTGCCAGCTCCTCGAAACACGCCGATAGGGGATCGATGCATTCTCGAGCGGATTGGTGCTTTTCGTCCGTTTTGTAACATTAAAGTTGCTTGAAATTGGCAAACGCATTCAATATCGGCCAGTGCAAATTTGATGCTTTTTGTACTATTGTCGTTGTATTCAATGTTTGAAACTTGATACGGCACAACCGCCAAGCAGATTGCCATGAATCTGGGTGGGTGTTGTAAAAACTGTGCAGCGAAAAACAAACTCTGGTCAATAAAACCAAACTCTGCCGTACGGCAAATCTAGATCGCAAGCACGACTGCCCGATGTTTTTGCTCCAAATTTTATGCGGAATGTAAAGGAAATGAGTATTGCACTGTTTCATCAGTCTCCAAAACTCTCAACCAGTGAGCGATTTTTACCATCGGTATTTTAATTAAATTTGCCAACCTTGTTCCATTGACTGGTGAACCATCTTGGTTATTTGGGCAAACTTTTTTTTTGTCAATTTTAAGCGTCCTGCTCCATTATGGATCTGTCGTTGACATTCTCCCTACCATTCTCTCTCTCTCTCTCTCTCTCTCTCTCTCTCTCTCTCTCTCTCTCTCTCTCTCTCTCTCTCTCTCTCTCTCTCTCTCTCTCTATCCATCTCTCTCTCACTCTCTCTTTTTCTTTCTTTCTTAAGCTCCTGGCCTCAACAGTCAGTCAATGGCAAGATAGCGCATCATGTAATGAAGCCAAACCACGCTCTCGGAATGGGAGAGGCTTTTCCGATTGTTCACTATCTCGAGCCTGCCTTGGGGCTTTGGTTCACGCGAAGGTCATCGGACGATCGAGACAAACGCCCTTACGAGGCGAGCGACTGAGCTGCCAGCCGTTTTTGTTTGTTTGATTGAAACCGTTGACAATCGTGTGCCAAACGGCCGGAAATTAAACGTCAACCAGGATGAGGCAGATACTACCACGCTGCCGACAAGTGTGCCTCGCGCTGTCTTCGCGGGTGAATCCTGGAGACTAAAAATAGGTGCGCGTTGAAGCCGTGTCGTATCGTTTCGTGGGGGTAGCATTTTCAGGAAGCTTCGTCTGCGAACAGAACACTTGGAAAGGCCGTCGATTCAACCAAGAATGTCTTGAAATACTACAGCTTTAAGATGGAATTGTGTGTTGTAAATATTGTGCAACGAAAGAAGAAAAAACACACTCTTTATTGAGCTCTTTCTAAAGCTTGGGGAAGAAAAAAAACATCAATCAACGCATGAAAAAACGCGACCCCTCAAGCAACGTACCGGAACCCTTTCAAAGCGTAAAGGAGTTAGAGGCTGAAACAATCTTCCAAAAATCTTAACTCCTCCGTGTTTTGCCGGCAACGAGGAAGTCTTCGTAAAAAGTTACTTCAAAACAATCGAAAACAACGCAAACAAATGCCTACCCCTTGTTTAGCAGCTCAAACCAACAAAAAATAAAAGCGAAACCCGATATGCGACTCAATGTGGGAACGATTTGTGGAGGAGATCGATTATTTCCAACGTTTGAGACTTTCGATTCCGGCGTGCGGATGGCAATAATTTAGCACCCAAATTGGATCCAGCAGGCCAGCGACGCTGGGTCGAACTGAAACAAATGGGAGAGTACACAAAACTTCCCATTTGGTACCCAGCGCATTCCTCGGTTGGTCGCCCAGTATACGATTGGTTTTTCTTAGAATTTATTAGTAGGTTGCTGCTTTGACACGCAGAACGAAACGGAAAACCCTTTTCAAATTTTCTACTACCGATTGAGATTTTTATTGTGCTCGACTGTTTACGTACGGATACGTATGCCCCGGTACTAGCCAGCAAAGTGAAACGATCAGGAATTTGTCAACCGGCTCTGGCGCTATCCTGGTTCTTCACAGAGCGTGTGGCTAAGATACTAGGACAGTGGACGGCAGTTTTTTTTTCATACAAAATCAAATACAAATAAAGATTACAGATAAATGGCACTAGAACCATTATTTGAAATGTTTAATTAAATAATACATAATATACCGCATAAACAGATATGAATCAAAGAAAGAGAAAAAAGGAAAAAAATCGTAAGGATAATCAAGAGAACAAGATGCTAGGTGATATGAAAAAAACAACACAAAAAAAAACAAAAAGGTTTACATTGGTGTAGGAACATAAACGCAATAAAAATAGCAAAATATTAAGGTTAAGAAATCGAAATAAAAATATAAAAGGCCAGAAGAGGTCAAGAAACAATACATATGAGAATGAGAAAATTAATAATTAATAAGGCATTGGCGTAACAAAAAAAGGCATAAAAACATAATACTACGCATGAAAAAATCTTGAGAAAAGATAATTATAAAGAAGAACATAAAATATTCAATTCCATCATCTTTAAACACATTAAATATGTTCACATGATTTGTAGTAATTGAAGAAAGTCTATCGAGCACAATTTGCATAAGTCTGCCGACCACTGCACCAAGGGCTTAGGAAGAACTACTCAATTGTTTTACGAGCTAGCGAGAAAGCACATCTGCGAAGTCCGTTGATGTGGTTCGGTTGGTATTTACTTTACGACGAAATTTTACTATCCGAATACTGTCAACTCACCTGTCCAGCAGGACGGGGACGTGCATACTTGCTCGCTGACGACGCTCGTTCAGCTTCACCAGCTCCTACTGGTGTGCAGGGTAATAAAACTCGCAGACATTCCACACGTGTGCAGCCCGACCCATCGTCCCAACCGTTCCAATCGAGCCAATCGAAACGAATCACCTCGCAACCAATATTTTACCAATTTGATTTTATGTGCTTTGTTCAGTAGGTGTTATTACACTTTGGCGAACTTCTCGATCTGGCCCTACCTGGGTGTGCTGCACGATAATCGAACTGCTATCGTCTGTTTCGTAGCGAATAAAAAATCGTACACAACGCAACACACCTGACGTTAGCAGGAACAAAACGAGAAGCCAAGCACCATGGGAAGCAAATAAGAAACTCACAGTAAAAAAGAAAAGAGAAGAGGAGCAAGTGAAACACATATATCCCATCCGGAACAAAATCCGGTGTAAAGTGCTCCGGTGAGAGCGATAGTAAATGATTCAGAACTGTTTGGCACCGATTCGAGCTCAATACTTTACCTCCTGGGCGCGGTGTGCATTTTGATTTTAACATCTTCATCAGGATGGTGCTGGGAAATGAAGAAAAAAAAACAGGGAAAACTTTCTCCATTGTGCTTCACCGGTGATGGTGGCGCTGGTATTGATGTGGATGCCGGCGTTATCGGGGCCGACAGCTGTCGCTACCAACCGCTAACCGGGGCTGCAGGAAATGGATAATGAATGTTTGATTGCTGTCATTACGGACGCTTTCTCGCAAAGTTTCTCCTCGTCCGGTGGGCTGACAAAAGGAACAATTATTGTGCAGGAATTGTAAGCAGGAAGATGCAAGATGATGTATTTCTATCGACCAGACCGGGTGGTTTTATATGACCTTGGGTGTACATGTGTTCCAGATTTTTTTATTGGACTGTTTTTATTGTAACGCAGATCACTCCGAATCAGTAATAATTTAAGGTTTCAAGCAATCTTGGGTAAATTTTGAGATGTTTAAGTTCTTAGGGAAATGCAGAAGGCTTTAAAGTACTACATTCTCTTAGATTTAAAAGATTCTAGGGAGAGTACCACTGTTTTCAGATAAACCATGAATTAGTATAAAAAATTAACTACAGTTCACGTATAAAGTTTTATTAACTACAGTTCACGAATATGCACTTAATGAATTCATGGATTGTAGTTTTTCTGACAACTAGTAACGCCTGTATTAAAAAAATGAACAAAAAATGTGGATTTTGCATGGGTTTATTTTTACTCACAGCATTAAAAACGTTAGTTACACTTTTAACAATAGTATTCCATGAGTCAAGAGACAAAATTTGACACCTCTTTTAGTCAAACTCTAATTGAAGCAACTTCGTTTAGAAGCGTGCGCGAACAAAGAACGGCACCCTGTAGCGTCTAAAACGGACTCCGTGTGGCAGTTTGTGGACGTCGTATAAGCCTGTTTCGGTACCTACAAAATATTGAAACTATTGGACATCAATTAGAGCATCGAAAGAAATCCCAACTTTCAATCACCGTCGTCTCTGAGCAATAAGAAGCTCTAAAGTATGCTGAAAATGAAAATCGAGGGACTAGTCGCTACATCGCTGCGTTTGTTAGGCCGGGAGGTCGCTGCTACCGCCAAAACAGTTCATAATCTGCTAAAGGTTCGATTTCTGGTTTGTAAGATTTTATCTCAAAAGAAACATCTTTATCTGTGGTATTAATAAATTTGATACACCGATTACGTTTGGAGACTATTGTGTTTCCGCAAAATACTCCTGGTTGGATTTCCTGTGATAAGATGATTGAATCTTCTGTCAAGTTTATTTTTCGTACTACTTCACTTCGTTTTGGTAAAATATAATTTCCATTTCCATTGTCTTCTATTGGATGTGAAATCAATCCGTTATCAGATGAGAAGTATATCATCCAATTAACATAATCAACAATACATCTGTGCTTTATAAAGTCTTTTCCTAACAGTCCGTCAGAAAAAATGGATTCTACGTCTTCTATTTTATGAAATTCGTGTATTATGGAATAATCGCCAAAGTGAATTGTTGTCATAGCAGTTCCTAAAGTCTCTGATTCATGGTCACTAGAGCTTATCAAAGTTATTTTTTTAGATGTATTGATCTTGCAACCTGGTTTTAATTTACTAGCTTTAAGAACGGATACGGTTGCTCTTGTATCTATGATGAGTGTGCTATAGATTTCCTTTGCAATTTCTATTTTAACTTTAACAAAATTATCTGCATCAGTGTTTATGGTTAGTATAGGGTATTTTCTGATGCTTGAGAGTGGGCTAAAAAATTATTCTGTTCTTCTGCTGTTACTGTATTATGAATAGGCGCTCGAGTATTTTGCCCATTGCTATTATTCCTCTGACTGGATTGTACGTACTGATTTCTATTGGAATTATTTTGCCGATTTGGCTGCTGATTTCTGTTGTTGCTAGTATTGTTATTGTTGTTATATCTGAAGTTATTATTATTTCGGTTGTTGTTCTGTCCATATTTTATGGGTGGGAACCTGGGTGGGTTTTGTGTTTGAAACCTATTATTATTTGGGAATTTGTTGAAATTGTTCCTTCCCTGGTAGTTGTTTCCATACCCTCTATTGTTCCTGGTAGCGTTTGAATATAGGATCTTTGTCTGATCATTCCTTCCCTTTTTCGTTTTGTCTTCTAGCTCCAACTTTACTGCTTGCTCTATTGCTTCATGCAAGTGTTCAAATTTACTCGATCTCATTATAATTTTGGTCTCGCCATCTTTAAGTCCATAACTCAATGCACTGATTCCTGATTTAGTTGCCTTTTTTCTGGCTACTTCTGGCGCTATCTCTTCTGCAATATATGCTTCTTCTAGTTGTTGTGTTAATTTTTCAATAACGCTGCCAAAGTCTTCTATCGTTCCAGTCTGTTTAGTATTGTCCATTTTTGATACTATGATCTCTGGTGTTACCTTTATGCTGCACCTATCTTGTAATTTGCTAACTATTTCTTCAATTGAGGTTGGGGTTTCCCCTACGACAATTCGCGCTTTTCCTGTAAGACGTCCTAGTACCAGTTCTATTACTGTTTCTTTATTTTCTGGCTTTACTATTTTCTTTAATACATTTAAGTTTGATACCACACCTTTCAAATCCTTCTCATTACCATCATACTTCGATATGAGAGAAGTGGTGATTTTAATTAATTCCATAATGTCCGCCATTTTGTCAGGTTTCGTTTCTATTGTTATGTCAAATTGGTTCTCTGATAATGTCGTATTTAATGAATCTGGATGTCTTTCGAAATGTATTTTTATGCACTTATTTATTTCGTAGTATATGTATCTACTCTTTTTAATTAGCTTCGTTAATATTTCATCTTTAATATACGATTCGTGCTTTCGTAGGAGTTCTTGTATTTCGTCGTATATTTCCTTAGTATTATCCCTTAATGTTGTTAACGCGCAAAGCCTATAACATTTGTTCAGCTGTTTCACCTGTTCATAAATTCTATCTAATATTTCTATTTTTTCGAATAGTTTTTGCATATTTATGCAGCCTCATCAGTAAAATTGCATATTTACGGTACCTTGTTTAAATACATAGCATGTATTTGTTGTTGTTGCTGCTGATGGTGCTACGCTCGTTACCGGTGCTTGGTGTTTGATCGGTGCTTGATGTGAAGTTCTACGGTGTCATCATTCGTCGCTCGATGTCTTGTCGGGGTTGGGACACTTGTCCATTCTCGCCTGCCAATCCAGATTGGGCAGTGAGCTCGCCTTGTCTTTTCGTCTTCCACGTTGGGAACGGCTGTTCCTTTCAATCTCGCTGGCCAAAACTTGTTTTGCACTGCTTTTTATTATTCCATATCACTTACTCCACGAATCGTATAGATTACCAAAATGAGTTATATTATATAGGCAGCTGCATGTTATTGATTGCATCACGTTTTGCTAGAGTTATCAATATTTTGAAAACGGTTTTAATTACTTTTTGCATGAGTATGATAGTAAGAATTATCAGCACAATGTTCAGTTTTAACTCATGGGTTTCATGCTGCTCTGAGTGAACATTTTGTGTTTGAATAATGGTAAGATCATTATCACCATTGACATTAGCTTTAGGGTTTGATGCGTCGTTACCCATTTTATAAATCTGTGCTGTACTGTGGGTTATTGTGAAAAGTTAGCATTTTTTTAAGCTTTCATCGTTTCTCATTTCAACGTTACTCTACTTGGTAAATCGATCACAAGAGCGTTCATACGTTTTTACACATTGGGATAGGTTCTTACAATACTGTGTACGGATAATGTTTGTTCATCAGTTAAACATTCATTTTGCACTTACACTGCACTAAATGTTTTTATTTTTTTATTTTGCACTGCACCGAACTTGCTTGTAGCTGTTCTTTCACCGTTATTGTTTTTTGTTTACATATGGGTTACTTGCCCCAGCTGCGTTGATGAATGTTCCGTAAAAAATGCACATTTGACACTTTTTTTCACTTTCCGTCGATAGCCGGTTATGGTCACAATACTTTTGGTTCGTCACACGACACTTACGCTTTACGTTACCGTTGTACGTATCACATTTTACTTGATTTTTACTTTAACTTCTGCCCGTCGATTGTAGATTATGGTCACGGTCGCCATGTAATGGGTTAGGCGATAGCTACGGTCGCCATATGCTGAGCGTACAGCTGTACCTCAAGTACCGTCGCGGTAGGTCAGTTTTTACTGACATGAGCCGAGGTGGAATAACACTTTTGTTCGAAGCGGACTTTTCTACACTTGATCGTCCAGGCGATCATAGAAACCTTTAGGAGGTTTCCCTTACTGGAAACGTTGGAGTTTAGAAGCCTTACCTTGGGTAGGGGGACATAACTAAACTCTTGAAATAAGTTGGAAGGCGAAGTATTAGGAAGCGTAACGTCCTATCTTGGCAGTCCGAACGAATCTGACCTGCCACGGTCGGATTTGGTTTTATTTATACTCAATAAGTTTCGTACATTTGGTTTTGGAATGTGTTATTGTCCTAATTAAAGGTTATTGATATGAGGTGCAATTTATACATTATATTGGAGTGAGGTGTCTATGTTCTACGAAGGTTCTGGAAAGTATAAACTGTTCTAGCTAAAGAACGGGTGCGTTCGTCGATCTTTGCCTACACTGCGCTTTTAGCAATAAGTTGCTATGCGTTCTCTGTTTGTCCACTTTGCTGCAGTAACGCTTGAATTGCTTATGTTGCCCGTTTCGGTTGTTTTTGATAAGTGTGTCACGTCTGTTATTTGTTTGAATGGACGGCCTGAAATCTTCCGGTTGCGGTGCTGTGGTATGATCTGATTTGCTGAATGTGTTATAATGAATGTGTAACAATGGTGTGGTTTGGCTTTCTAAAGTGTGTTACAATGTGTCTATAGCTGATAGTGTATATTATAATAAGTTCTGTATAGCAGATATGCTACACCAGTAATAGAAATAGAATTTTCTTCTGGACAAATATGATGCAAAAGCTCTACTCCAACAATTTTGTTGCGAAAACTTAGGAGCAATTTCTAAAAATCGAAGGTAGATCTTAAAACATGCCAGCGTGTATGTTTTTGTCCTTCATGGTGAAAATTCCGGATAACTGACGACAGACAGCTTACAAGCTTGTAAATTTATTTTTGCAAGTAAGCTGAGACAATTACCTTTCAGAAGATGTTCATGGAAAGAAAATGATCTCTATTAGATTTTTTTCTATAGCCAGCCGAACAAAATCCATTTTTTATGCAAACGTTAAACTTACAGTGAGTAAATTACTATAAAGTAATTTAAACTAAAACACTGTACTAAAAAACTAAAAAAGATAGTAATCTGATAAATTTACTGATAACGCCCACTTCTATTATTTGATCCAGAAAGCTTAAATTTCAACCTGTCAGTTGAACAATATTCATCATCCGGGTTGCGTCCATTTGACGATTACGTTTCACCATATGGAATTCCATAATTTGTGTACAAACAAAGATGCATTTTAAAATCGTTAAACTTTTCGTATATAAGTAAAATTATTATCAGCAAATAACATATGCGACCCCAATGTTTGAGAAAGAATGATTATACATGTATTACGTTTTTTTTTTGAATGAAATGAATTATAATACGTTCAAAAAGATTTAAAACATTTATTAAAGCATGTTTTAATCTTTATTGGCAAAATATGTATGTGTCAATCCATCATTCATCGGCGTTTTTTTTTACATATTTTTCATTTTTAAATAATTTAAGCTGAAAATCTGAGCCATGTAGTCTTCAAACTCCATACAAAAAAGCTGGCAAGAATCGTAAAACACCCCAATGTCAAATTCTACTGGTATATCGGTGTACTTCTATACCACATCGAAATGTATGTAGTAATACACAATTGAACATCTGTGCTTCGGTATTAATAGTTATAATACTAGTCATAAGAACATTAAGAACTTCAGTACTGGCACTGGGACATAGTGAAAAAAGACCTAGAATTACATATTATGGTTGCTTCTGTACCTAACTAACTCAATCGTACTGCGTTATGAAGCAGCACAAAACCCGAGATGAAAGCCCCATTGAAACGCATTATCATTCATGAGTGCCATTTTTTAATTTGCAAAATGACTGCCATCCTGCTAAAAACCGTAGGAAACCAGGATGCACACGGGCATTGTGGACCACTCCGTCCCGACCGGTGTCGAAACCGGTGCCAGATGCGACCGGTAGCGGTATACGCTGCGTACCGCTGTGTTAACCACATCCTCTCGCATTGCGTCGCCGTGCCCCGTTCTAATGTTCTTAATTTTTATGAACCATTTCCGGTTGGAGGCACAGGACAATGAGATCTACCGGTGGTGATGTACGTGCTGCCTGCCGTTCATGACATTTTGTAACATTGCTCCGCTGTTTCGTTCGACTGGTTTGGCTTGACGCGTCGAGCATCGGGCGTGTCAAAAAGCGTTTGCGGAAACGGTCCTGCCAGGGCAGCTTGTTTGCACACATGTAACTAAGCTCGGTCGTCCCGCCTTCCGTTTCGGAAAACCGCTTCTCCTCCTCTCACCTCCCCACCGTATGCAGAATGCAGTGAAGATGCAGCCGCGAACGGTGATCAGCACCTAGCACCTGGTTGCGGCATGCCATGGGCGCACAGGGTGAGAAGGCAAGCTGCTACATTAGCTGATTGCTGTGCTGCGCATTACGGCTGCGAGGGCTTATCTTTCGGTTGAATTCACACACGATCGGAAATGAGGAACCGGCGCACGAAATAATGTTTTCCCGTTGTACAAAATTAAAGCGAACGGCTGTGAAAGAACGGGAGGAATAGGGAGAGGGAAATAGAGAGAGAGAGAGAGAGAGAAGAGAGAGAGAGAGAGAGAGAGAGAGAGAGAGTGAGAGAGAGAGAAAAAAAAACGCAACAACACATCGGCGACTGGCGTTGAGCTACAAATCAAAGCACCACCGTTCGTTCGGGAACAGTACACCATTTTATGAAAGGACCGGTCGTGGAATGGTTAAAAGTTAGCCCTTGTAGTAACGGATACATTCACGGTGCTGCTGTAAAAGTGTCCATGAGTGTGTGTGTGTGCATCCGGAAAGTGAAGCTCGAAAATGTATGCACCGTACTTAAGCAGAGTAGCACGGCAGGAAGTACGATGCGAAACAAAACGCCCAGCAGTATCTGGCAGGGATTTTTATGTAGCGAAATTGTAATACTACCCTACAAACGTATTGAAGGAATCATATTAATGTATAAACATAATACTACAACTACAGCAAACAAGCAAATAGAATGGCGGAATTGCAAAAAGCTTAAGCCGCATGGAACTATGCGCGTGAATGACGATAACACGCCTTACCGAAATTGGTCCTTCGAACCGGATGCCCGGCGAACTTATGCCTGGACGCGGTGGTGTGTAGGTGTGCTGTACAGTGCACAGGGCAGCTCGCGGAGTCGCTCGTTCGTGACTTTGTGTTGATTTTGAGGCTAGCGGTACGACGTTTTCTTTGCTTTCCCCACATCGAATATGTCTAATAATGGTCGTTTTCAATAAAAACAAAAAAAGGGTCTGCTAACGGCCGGCCGTGCTGCCCTGTGCTGTAGAAGCGTTCCATTTGGAACTGACACCAGGCAGCTGGTGAGATGGTGGACGCTTACACCGCTTTTCTCTCCGGCTTTCTTAAATCACGCCAACATACCAAGCGTCTGCGGCGAACCGCTGCAATTGAAGGACCGCCGAGGGGTCTTGTGGAGGCGGCGAAAATTGAGGGCAGATCGCGTTTTGTGCCTGTGCTCGAACGGTTTGGAACGTGCGGAACGTGCGATATCCGACAGTGATCCAACCCCGACAGTCCGATCGAAAACGTCCAATAATATATCGGTCGCTTTACGTGCTTCATCTCGTTTCGCCTCACAAACACAAACACAAACACACTTATACACACATGCATGAGCGGGCCAAATGCTGCGGGATGGAGGCGCCTTGGTTGTGTGGCGGGTGAATAGATAACACATATATAATCAATAATTTCATTTACCCATCCGTTGGTATGCGGGTATGTGTGTTTGTGGTGATCCTTAAAATCTGCAGTCTGCGTCCGACAGTCATCAGCTGAACGGTCATGGTCATTCTTCATTTTTTCGATTTTGCTTCTTTCGTTTCCGATTAGCCATTGGCCGCTGCTACCCATCGATATCAGGTTACGTGTGTGAGCGTTTGATTTCTGCATCGAACGCAATAGGGATCGTCCCCTGTTGTTCGCTAGTGGCACGTACGGCGTAGCGTTCGTTTGCAATAAATCAAGCAAAATTTGTTCGTGAGTGTAGCTTGGTTAAGAGCTTTACTGTGCAATGCTTTAGTTTAAGGAAGTCCACAGTGATGCTTCGGAGGCGGGGTGATTAGCGTTATTATATTGTGTCATAGCGAACACATTTAATCAAAACTCTGGCTGCTGTACTCCTCAATATGATATCGTGCATAAAAATCAATTGACTTGCCTGCTTGGTCATACTACATCGTGCGACAGAGAATATTTCACAAACATGAGTAAGCTAGCATGGAAGCTTCTGTGTTGCGTTTGTGCTTCGCTTCCAAAACGGTTTAACTGTTCCGACATTCTCCTAGGATGAAACAACACAGACTCACTCACGTACGTCTTAGTGTATTGTCTCCTCAGTTAATGCGGCATCGCGCCGAAAGCGTGAATTACACTTTCGCTAGACGGTGAAATTAAATTGTAAACACTAAATGAAAATTTTTGCATCACCCCTCCCAAAGCCTACCAGCCACCGGAAGAATTCACACTCGACCCCACTCGGGTTGATGAGACAGCGGCACAACCCAGAGGAGAAGGTGCGGCCATATTTGGGGTGTGTTTACCCATGCTAGCAGGGTACCGGACGCCGATGATCCGCTTAACGGGGTTTCTTGACGGTTCGTGCGAAGCGAATGGGCACAATGGGTCGTAGCGTCTTAGGGTCTGCGTGGGAAGCGAAGCGCCTGCCACCTGTCAGTTTCGGGCAGGAAGATCAGGCCCAGGGCTGGAAGCTTTTTGCGAATTACGGTAAGAGTGCTCGGGAGCCGGTTGAAACAATGACTCTGAGGTTGAAGAAGTCGTTGAAGGAGTAGTGAATTATTCTGGTGTGAAACGAGTGCGAGTGTGGCTAAAACCCCATACGGTTGGGAGAATGATTGTACAATTAATGTTACTATTTTCGTCGCAGAAAGTCATGTAATGAAAGAACTTTTGGTGAATGTTTATCTAGTTCAACTGATAGGCAATGAGGTGGCCTACTCCAGTGAAACGAGTCGAATTTTATTTGTATCGGTACAGCGAACACCATTGCCCATCAAGTTTTTTTTAAATTTGTGCCTGCATTTAGATTTTTAGAAGATTTTGGAGGGAATCGTGTATAGACTGTTTGCTTTGATGGAGGTTTTACAAATCAAATAAGTTTACTGTATAAATCTTTTAAATACTGATACATACTGGAATATTAAAGCAATATCATACAAATCAATACTCTTTGCATACGTTTAGGCACGATCGGGTTTCATTTCGCCGCCAAGGTGTTCATTTTACCGGTCTTTTTGAAAACTGGTATATCATGACACTCACGAACAAAATGAACTATGCTACAAAAATTCGATCGTTCCGCTTTGTATGGGGAAAAATCAACGACGCATTGAGCTGCGGAAATTATCGAATATTAGAAAAATGCCATAAATCAAGGTTAATGGTTTCGATAAACGTTTTGTAAAAGCAAGTTGGTAAATGTTTTGGTCCTTTTTCAATATTTTGGGTGATAAAAAATCAATTATTAAATACAAAAAAAAATAGTTTACGTACACTAAATACTGAACTCGATGGGAATCGACTTCATGTATGAAAGAAATAGTTATACTGTCAGTTTTACGTGAGCGCCTATTAAATTTTTTCGATCGAAAAATTGTGCTGAGGCCGGATGTCTAATGCGAAAGGCTAAATTAAATAAAAAATAAGAAAAACATTAAAATATATCAAAATCTGCGGGAAACGCTTATCAATCAGTAGCTATTGTGCTACTTACATACATTAAGGTGCTTTTACCTCCAATCAAAACCATTTTTGTCGTTATTTTCATTTGTAAGTTTGTTTAAGTAAGTATGTTAGTTTTATTGATTTTGCTGAATGCGCCAGGTGTCGCTTACGCTACTTTATTTTATTTTTAGAAGGAACGGCATCGGTCGTATTACTGCTTACGTTACTTTAAAGGTATAAAAATGTGATGTAAATAGCATACCTACAAGGGGCTCTTGATAATGCAATCTTTATCCTCTTGCTGTCAATATTTCCCAACGCATCACCACTCTAACGCGCCCGAAAGTTATGCAAGCCGAGTGATAAAATTGCTTTATTTAAATTTTCTCTAAACAGCTGGCTGAAACGCTTCAAAATTACCCTTGTCAACGGGGCTGCTTCTTTTTTTCGTTGTTGTTGGAAACATTGAAACACTCCATTCCGGTGCAACGATGCCTCGCTTGTTAAGTTCATTTAGGAAGTATACTATTTTGACGCTGTTTGCTTTCGTTTCTTCGTTTCTGGTCGCTGAACGTGAACCGCGTCGTGCTTCCATACCAAAACGACAACGTTCGGTAATGCGATCGGTCGACATGTAATGAAATTACGCTTCCTGCCACTCCTTGCTAAAGCAGGGGCTGGAGCTGGGGCATCGAGTCATCCAGCACTGTCTTCTCAGCGCTTCACCCCTCGGAATGCTGCAACGATGCGGAACGATACGTCGTTTCGCAATGTTTAGCTCTCGGCTTCTCTACCCTACGTTCCAAAAAAAAAAGAAGTCCCTCATTCCCTTTGACAATCTCACATCCATTGGCGGCGGGGCCCGCGTAAGAGGATCATTTTCTTTTCACGCTTCTGTGCGCGTTTTGTTTATTGAAATAATATTGACGTGGAATGTGGCATCCATTGCTCCTAGGAGGACCATCCCCCGGCCCGTCCTGACACATTTTCCAGTAGAAGAGCAAGGGAGGGCAGCTGAGAGCGCAAAGCTCAACTGTAAAAAGAATATTAACTCAACTTCCAAACACAACCGTTCACAACACCGAGAATGTCGCCCGTTGAGCCGGCCAGAGGGAACCAGCGCTGTTGGGTTGAAGTCGATCAATTTCATCGATAGCTTTTTCCGCGGGCGCACATTCCAGCGCTGGGTCGCGATGGATGGGATTTGCTCGGTTCATTCCAGCGCCTTAGCTTCTGGCAGGAGGCTAGTGGAGGGAAGGGGGAGAAACTTTATTGCCTGTCTTGTTGCGCGATGCATGGAATGCTGTGTGTGCTCCAATACTTTGTAAGCGTATCGGGGTGAGTGTTTGAACGTTGTGTTTCCTTTTCGCACCGCCACCTCCAAGCGCTTCAGCTTCCCCGGCCCGTAAAACAGTTGATTAAACTCGCTCGACCTGCTTTTCAACATAGCTGAGTGCTAACCTTCTTCATTAGCGTTGCGCTGTGCGTATCAGCTTCTTTCCCACTTTTCCTCCGGCCGTCCTGCCGGCCATTGCGAAGCGTAAGGCGCTGGCAGCTCGTGCTACGCCCGTGAATTGTTCTGGTCAAGTATTTCGTTTTACGAGTGTATGAGCAAACGTTAAACGGATTAGCATGTGCATGTGGTCGTAAGATTCGCGCGTTAATGAGTGTTCGGGTTGCAAGCGGGTTACTGACTGCTGGGGATTACTATGGAATGTATGGTGCCGATCGCTCCGGAGAAGATTACCGTGAATCATATCATGAACGATATCCACTGGGACGTATCCATTGGCAGGCGACGCAACAGATGATAAGGTTTATTTTAAAGATCTAACTTAAGCTGCTGCCTGAAGCTCTTTATTCGCCGTATATTACATTTCGTTGTGGTTATTGGAGGCAATTATGATGTGTTTCTGGTACGTTCACTCTGCATTTCGGAATGAGCTTATGCTCATCCTTTTAACATATTGAATAGATATGGTGTAGAATGCAGAGGTAGATTTAAAAGGATGTGCAAATATTAAAGTATTAGCAATCAAAATTAAGATGTGATTTGGTAAAAAAGATTTTACAAAGATACCAGCATCACACCCAAATACAAAATGTAACATAATACACCCTTGCAAACTGAAATTGACATGACAAAAGTATTTATTTTGGAGCATTAATTCGCGTTTGGAATTTGGTTTGCGAATTTCCTAGGCAAAGCACGCAAAGATCGTGAGCAAACTGCCTATAAGCATTTGGCTTAATGTGTTCTGCTAACATGTAATAGTAGGATTCAAATTACGGACAACTTCATCATGTTTTTATTGAATTTCTTCATATCCAGTCCCTGGTCCCATTTTACTTTTACATGATTGCCATGATGTACTATAATAAATTTAAAATGTACCTGACCGCTATAAACAAATGTTTTCTGTCGGTTAGTTCACCGTCACAGGTATTCTAAGCAATTATGCATTAAACCAACTACAATGTAACTTATTTTAATTGATGGTGGAGGTTTTTTATCAACGTTAAAACAACAGTTTTTACCATATTGTTTACTGATATTCACAAAAACATGTTTTAAAATCGGTCTGGAATTAGAAGCAAGAATTTAAATTTTGTTTTGAAATCAAGATAGTCGGAGGAAATAGTGATTAATTGCATAAAAATATTATTCAAGACACTGATAGTAGCAATAGCGCAACGATATTTGAACATAGATGCGACGGATGCTTAGATAGCCGTGCGGAAAAGACTTTATTCGCCCAGCAGTACTTCAATGGATCAACGAGTATAAGAGAGAAAAAAACATCACCAAAACCTGGATGTCAATAAGTCCGTCGTATTGTCGGTTCAGGAAGAATTTTGTGTTCAGACCTTAAGTTAGTGTAAAACTAAAAGAGGGTTTAGGGTAAATGTGAACTTTAAGATTATTGATCGAATTCTGAGGTTATCCCTATACACCTTTGCTGAAATTTTTTTTTATGTTTTTTTAATGTTCCGAGAAGAATTGTTATAAAGCTTAATTATGTTCAATACTTAAGAAGGTTTGTTTCAGTTAAGTGAGTTATACAGGGGATCGATTAAATTTGAATACGTAAGAACATTTAAAATGCCAGAAATGTCTTACGTGTCCGTACTTCGAACCAATGCGGTATTTATATAAATTTTAAATAATGTTTCTAATATGCTTTAAAAACAGATATTGAAGAAAATGAGGAAAATTTGGAAGCAAACAAACATTTTGCTTATATTCAGCCAATAAAATTTTTTGCACATCTCTCGGTGTTGTAAGGATGCACTTACATTAATACCTTTCTGAATTTTGCTCTAGAACTATCCCGACTATACGGAAGCAGTCTTTCATACATGAATGATATTAAAAAAATAAAAAAAGTACATCCAGTTGAAACAAACACACAAAACAACCGAGGCAAAATCTCGTATACACGACCTACAGGGATGGCTTCTGCATTTCGGGTACGACCGAAAAGTGAATATATAAATAATTTAATATTTCCGAAACCTTTTGCGTTCCACTGTCGGTCACGGGCAGTGACCATTTTTTGTGTCTTCTCCTAATAGCCTTGAGCCCATCCCACGCTAACGGAGCGGGGGCTGGAAGTATCGCGATAGCAAAAAAAGAAGGTCCGATCGTAGTGGCGCAAAACAAACTGCCCCGAACCGTGGGTCGGGCAGATGTCAAAAGCAGTCAAAAGTTTCGCCGAACTCTCGGGCGATATCTCTTACTTGCATGCATAATAAAAACCAAACCCCGAGCTATTGCTCCTTCCCCTAGCCCACACAGCTCCTTTCGGATGGCAAGGCGGACCAAAACCCGAGCCCGATCGGAGGCCACGTCAGGAAGGTGTCACCGTGCCGTATCGTTCGCACATCGCACCACTGCAGGAAACGCTGACAGGAAATTGCTGTGTGCGGTGGCACGCTTCAGCTGCCTGGTGCAACGTGCCTGGTCGAACGGTGCTGTGCCTCGCTGCGAAAGTGCCGACGATACTACACCGCTTGCTGACAAGCCAGTCTATTAGTACACGCTGAACTAAATTGTACTAAAACGTCCACAAAAAAAAATAAAAAAAAAACCCGTTTGAAAGTGGCGAAAAGTGTCGTACGGTAGGGGTAATTGGTTCCATTTCGATGTGCTGGGCGCGAACTTTCGCCTACTGCCGTGTCAACGTTGTATCGTGTTGCAGCGCAGAAAGTGCAGTGTGTTGCAGTTTTCATGGAAACGATGACAGGCTAGCGAAAAGGGAAAGGACAGAAAAAATAATCTCGAAAGAAAATCGTACAAAGATTGCGATGCGTTCGATACTGAAAAGAGCTTCTCCGCCTTCTGCCAAGACGATCCAGCCGTCAATTTCTTTCATTTGTGTGGGAGTTTGTGCTCGTTTTTTTTTTTTTTGCTTCGTTCGGAACTTTCAGCTCGTCTCCAAGCAGTCGATGAGATAAGATGATGAACGAAGCGCTGCTTTTAGGTTTATTGTACACTACACTGGCATTTTGATATTGATTTCTACCCCCGCAGTCCGAAGTCAACATCCGATTAGGTTGGGGAGTGGGTTTGCCTTTTTTCCATAATAATATTCAATAAAAAAGAGAAGCAGAAACGCAAATCGAAATAAAACCAGTACACAATTAGCTCGTTTTATTATTTGTGTATTTCTCATCATTAGTTTCACGTTTTGATGTGTTTAGTTTACTGTTATTTTTTACCCTCTTTTCCCCTCTGTTTGTTTTATGATTATATCATAATTTGCTCTGCTTGCAATGTAGAAGTTCATGCGCTTCGGGTTTTTTTTCATCTCACACGGGGTGGCAAACGAAACGAGGGTCAACAGCATCGGTTTGTTAAATGTATAATGTTTTTTTTTGTTTCTCTGTTTTGCTTCTGTTACAATGCTGTTAAGATTGTTACTCTTTTCATGAGTTCCCCGCGCGTATGTGTGCATTTTCTATCCCTCCGCTACTCTCTCGTACTTCAGCTGCTGCTTTGTCCTACACATTATATACGTTTCCCCTTTAACCCCCTTTTCATAACACTCCTTCTCCTTTGCGATGCCGAACTCTAGGGCTTCTCGCTTTACCACAACAATGATTTAGTTTGCTTTTATTCTATTGGTTTTGTTTTTGTTTTATTTTATTGTGTTAGTTTTACTGCTTGATTAAGCTTGTATGCTGTTTTTTTCTCTCTCCCCCGACTAGCAAATGTGCCCGTTGTCCTTCGGCTTGTCATGTTTTAGTTGTAATGTTTTGCAATTGTTTTATTTATACAGTGCTGAAAAGGAATATTGCCAGTATCGGGGTTTGTTTGTTTCTTTAGATTTTTTTTTTGTTTTGGTAATGATACTTAGTTACGCTTTATATACACCCACACACCAGTTGCTTTTCGCATCGAGATTGGCTATAGCGTTAAATTATCCTTTAATGCGTGTACTGTTACTGAGTAAACCGTTTACTGTGATTTTATATTACTAGCTCCGCTAAGCTTCTCCGCTAATGTGTTTTATATTTTCCCGTGTTTTTGTTTCGCATCTCCCCTTTTTTCCTTTTTTTTTTGCTATGGCATTCAACCATTGTGCAGAAAAGGGAACGATTAAAACTATCCAGTAAAATATGTAACAAATATTTTGCCCATCTGCAATCATTTCGCAGTATTTTCCATCGTTGGCCATTCTTAGAACTGGCTGTGGAAAATATGATCCACTTACGCTTACCACTTTCGCTCACATACATGTTCACGCACACGTGCACATTTACACACACTTGCATACTGTAATGTTCACGCTTGTACATTCACACATACACACACACATACACGCAGCAAGACGTTTCTAAGTTCCTAAAATGCTAACAGCTTACGCAAGATGGAACCATAAAACAACAAATAGTATAGTAACCCCTTTTTCATGTCTTTCCCGGCAGGATATCTCCAATATCCCTTTCCACCCATTCTCCAATTCCCTTATGTACGCTCCCGCTTGCTGCTGATTGTATGCGTAAATATGAATGCTTATTTATACATGTATAGATCAACGGAATTGATTGATCGATTGCCCGGTGCTGTTTGAGCTCTTGTTTTTTCTTCTTCCTTTTCGCGTTTTGACCGGCTTGTTTTGTGTTTATGGTTGCAAAGCTTCAATTTTCATTGCTTGTTTTTTTTGCATCCCTCAACGTAAACCGTGTTTTGATTTATTTGTTTTCAATTTTATTTTTGTTTTTTTTTCTTGCACTATTGCTGGCGTCTGAGTCTTGTTATGAAAAAACTATTTTATGAGAGAAAATGACATGTTACGAATGCGTGTGGTTATATTATGATGATAGTTGGATCAATCCTTGTTAGTCGGCAAAAAAAAAATAAAGCAAAATAAAAAAAAAGTTTGTAGGCGTTTATTCTCCAAATTTGTTTTTTTAATCAAAAATTAACGCAAAAATGTAGAATGCATCTGTTGTTTGCTAACAGCATACTTTCAACGTTAGCCCAAACTCGGCTGGATGAGCTTGCAAAACTAGTGTATGCATGTCAAACAATTTTGCAGTGTTATTTTGAGCTTTTTTTTGTATCTGCAACGTAACCAATCCGCAAGGGTATTTGTGTGTTGGAAAAATTGATTCGTTTCGTTTTACTCTCTGTCTCTCTCTCTCTCTCTCTCTCTCTCTCTCTCTCTCTCTCTCTCTCTCTCTCTCTCTCTCGCTCTCTTTCGCTCTTCTTTTGTCAATGCATTTATTATTGTTATTGGTAAGGGGGTTTGATAGTGTAATAATTTCAATTCGTAATCATTA
Organism: Anopheles merus; assembly: GCF_017562075.2. Taxonomy (NCBI): domain Eukaryota; kingdom Metazoa; phylum Arthropoda; class Insecta; order Diptera; family Culicidae; genus Anopheles; species Anopheles merus. The sequence continues at coordinate 15,600,662 of NC_054081.1, read as the reverse complement.
GTGCTACCATTACTCTTATTATCGTGACAGAATGGGCGCGTAATTAGTTTTTACTCCCTGTTCCGCTCCGTTCGCGCCGTACGAGCGCTTTTCGGCGCCTGCATGTATGCATGAACCATAGCATATTTGTATTTCTCTCCCCTGCAAACGCTCCCGCAGGGTGGCAAATTGTTCCTGTGTTTAACTTTCCATTTAACAACAGTTTTGCCTCCCATGTTTTAGCACACTCGGCACGCTAGAATTTGGAAAGCGCAGCACGCGCCGAACTTTTTTGTTGTTGTTGTGTGCTCTCTGTTGTTCGTTCAAAGCTAAGCTGGCGCACGATTGTGTTTAGCCTTCCTGTAATTCCCGAGTGGGTTAGCTTTTCCTTGTGTTTTGTTTCCCTCTTTTGGCACTTTTCTTCCCACCGGTTAAAGGATCAGCTTGGTGTGTGAGTGTGTGTGTATGTGTGTGGCGCTGGTCGACATCCCGCTTCGACGTACGCTTGATTTTTAATCGCTAAAAGCCCGCAGCATGCAGCGTGCAGTGGCAGAAATGAATCATGTAACAGATGCAGTTGCAGCTGCAGCACCCCCACACCCACGCGTGGAAGTAAACAAAAACAAACAATTATTACAATGAACGGTCGGCGCGCTGGAAATAATTTCCATTACGGCTAATGACGGCAAAGCGTTTCCACCGTTTCCTGCTGGTTGCATAGCGCTTCACTCTCCACTCTGTGGGGTGGTTTTATTTTTTGCTGCGCTCTCCCTCCTCATTTCGACTCATTAGCGAGTCGAGTCGTAATGTCTCGACATTTGCGCTTCGCTGCCCAAACCACCGGTTGACAATGAATTGCCGATGAGAGTGGGAAAAAGAGCAAACAAAAAAAAAGGAGCCCACTATGCACCAACCCAGCTTCCGATTCGGCCGATGGCAGGCGGCCGACCTAACCGACAACGACATCGGAAGGAAGTGGCAAAATGGTACGTAGGCCATGCGTCATGTGTGCTAGCGGTGCACCCATTAACCCAAACCCCACAGCCATGATGAATGAATCGCCTGTTTTTTTTTACTGTTTGAGGAGTGGCAGGATGGCATCATGTGAACAAAAATGGAGCAAAAATAAACACACACAAACGCAATTCCACAGCCCGCATATGCATCGCATTTGTCTCATCTCACTAATTGATTTCCCACGCTGCTTGGGCTCGCATATGCGCGTGTATTTGTGTGTGTGTGAAAGAGTGCGGTAGGAATTGTTTTTTTCACTGCCGTACAAAAACTGTTCATCGCAAGTAGTTCAGAGTGTGCATTTTCTAATTCACAGCATTGGACTATGCGGTTAGTGCTAGCAAGTCTAGAAGTTTTGATGCATAACTTGTCCTTTGTTTCACAGGTTTTTAAACGTGTTTGATTTTTTTTCTCTAATATCTGTACATTTTTTTTTTCTTTGGGAGGAAAGAATGGTGAATAAAAAAATCATAAAAAAGTGAAAAGGTGAAAATGGTATTGAAATATCGAAAACCATGTTAGAAACGGCTCAAAATTTTTGCTATAACGGTTATGAATGTCCCTCTAATGACGTAACGTGCCTCAAGGCTGCTTAGTATGAGTTCATTCAAACCTATGCACGCGATCACGCGCATCCGATCATGAGCATGACAAACCCGATCACGAATCTAAACTTGTCGTGAGCAATATTTCGGACACGTATCCAATGTTTGTAGTTAAACAATGGAATGACAAAGCCTGTGCAACTTACTCCACACACACACACACACACACACACACACACACACACACACACACACACACACACACACACACACACACACACACACACACACACACACACACCACACACACACACACACACACACACACACACACACACACACACACACACACACCACACACACACACACACACACACACACACACACACACACACACACACACACACACACACACACACACACACACCCACACACACACACACACACACACACACACACACACACACACACACACACACACACACGCACACGCACACGCACGCACAAATGCATTCGGACAATACTTTGATGAGCACTGCATAATCTACAGCTTATAGTGGTAGTAGATGATTTTCCCATTTTCCTCGATCTAATTGGTAGTCCAATCGTAGAAGACTTGTCTTATATAATACAAAGTTCCCTACTCACAGCTCAAAAAACCACGAACACGGTGAGAAAATGAGATAATTATTTTGATTACTTTATAGCATTTTTTTTCGAAAACAGAAATCAACCCAAAACAAGCTTCTATATTGTGTACGTATACATTTAAGTTGTATGATGGCTAGAGGGTGAGTTAACAAAAAGAAAAAGCTATTAAACCTTAACTCGTGGCGCGCAGTAAAAGGACACGCAATACAATGAGCGTCATTTTGTAATGCACAGTATACCTTTAGGCGCATTCGAGTGAAATCAATCTCAATCGTTATACCGCCATGTATGATTCGAGAGCCGGTCTTTTGTGTAATGTTTGTGTCCTAGTCGCGTGAAACGTTTCGTGAACGATTTGCTCTCTTCGTCGTGCTGGACCTGCCGCTGTAACACTGCAACAAGGTGTACCGAAGCTTCGGTAACATGCAGCAAACTGCATCCATTCCTTCCGGTGCGTATCGAGGTGACGGTTGTTGCTGACGGTGAACCGTATGCGCTAGGCCGCTCTCCCCCCCGTGTTGTTCCGCTTAACAGCGCACCCGTGGCGTGTTACCATGCGAGAGGGCTAGGGCCAGGGCGCCAACCACCAGCGGCCACAGGGTGACCGGGCCTACACGGACGGACGCATCGCTAGTGCTGGAGCTGATTAGGTCGTGTTCGCCCGCCTGCAAACCCTTATAAAGCCGGCCATTTTTGTGGATTTTGTTGCTCTCGTCAGACTGGTCGATGTTGGGCGTAGAGTTGATTTCCTGCCGGGGCGTTTGCAAGGTAGAAAGAAAGGAAGCCGGAAAACCCGGAAGGTAAGCGCAGGAAGAAAGACACTATCGGGGGCTAACCGAAAGCGACCGAAACGGTGTCGACTTTGAGAAGGTTGTTATTTTTTTGGTTTGAGAACTGTTTTCCTCCTTTTCCGATACGTTCTTGAACGTTCAATCCATTTTGGGGCGAAAGTGTAGCAAACTTCATTAGTATGGAGCACATCGGCTACGACTGCTAGCCGATTGGACCCAACGTGCCTGTCCCATTCCCTCGCCACCGCACCGTCTGGCGTCTTCCAGCGAGATAAGGTACTAATTAAAGTTTGCTGTGGCGCAAGGCAAGGCATTTCGCAAGCCGCAAAAACCCAATCGGCTCATTATGATGGTTTTTGTTTGACCGGAAGGGTTTTGGTGCAGTGCATGCTAAAATTTGTCCACCAGGGAGGTAGGGGCGGGGAACCGAAGGCTGTACGGAATGCAAAAAGAAAAGGACAAGCTACTTACGTCGTTGCCTGAGGTATCCTCGACGCTGTTGACGCGGTGTGCCGACTTGGTTTTCTTCTGCAGCTCCATCTCTGTTTCAGCCAGCAGCCAGCAGAAGATGTAACGAAGAGAATGAGAATGGAAGCACATTTAATTAGGGATTTTGTAGTGTTCGTTAAAAACAAGGCAAACAAATCGAAGATAATTCCGGCTGTACTGCTGCGGTGGATTGAGCAAGTGAGCTCTGGTAGAATGGTTTTATTACCCAAGTAGTGTGAATCACATTGGAGTTTGAAAATTGCACATAATATTGCTGTGAGATTTTGAATTGGTAGATGCTAAATTTGTCAGAGCTTATACGGGTAGGATTAAAATCCGACGGTCGTGCTGGAGCACGGAAATTGTAAGCGAAGCGTGGACATTAGTCCCCGGTACAACAATAGTGACTGTAAGCCGACATTACAGAACAATAATTTCTAATCCGGTCGTGCTTTCGTGGAGGTTTATCGTGGCAAAAATTCATCTGCTACGAACGAGTTTACAAATGGTCACAAACAGCGTAAAGAAAGGAGCAAAACGAACCCAAAATCGCACTTGTAAATCGGGCAATGAATGTCCGAATATTTGTCCGCTGAGTCACGGTATCGGTGCGCGATGCGATTATGTTTCCATGGTGCCCGCGCTCCATCTGCACGATAATACGTTTTATTCTGTGTTCATCGTTTTTTTAGCGTGCTATTTTTTCGCTCTTATTCCCTGTCTGTCGCTCTTTCTCTCGCTTTTCAATCTCTTCTGTCCAAGGGTAGAGCACCACCAATTTGTCAACAAAAGTTTACCTGTGCCGGCGCAGAATCGGTGTAGGCAAAATAGCGGATAAAAAAGGACCACGAGAGAATGTAAAAGTTATCAGAGGCCGGGCACATACGCGATGTGCTACGAACGGCAGCAGTTGGGTAGTACACACTCTCGTACCATTTCGCGCACCTTAACATCCCCAAAAACACCACCCATCCATTTTTTCCCCGGTAGAAACGCATTGTGTGGTTGCGATGAAAGCACAATGATTTTTAATATTTTAAGCGTTTTCCATGACGCCGGTCAGTGTGTGTGTGTGTGTGTGGGAATGCTGCTGTTCGCATACATGTGCCTTGCCGGTCGATCTTTGATAATAGCGTACGAAGATGATCAGCAAACGAGAGCACTTTTGCGCTTTGTGTGCCACGGCTTAGTGCAGAAACCGAGCCAGGGGCACAATGCAAAGCGACACAAACACAAAAAAAAACACACACACACACACACTACCCGTCAGTGTATGGTTTGAAAAGGGGAGACATGAAAAGGGCTGTAATCGGTTAGAGTGTGCTGCCGAGGCCGTGGTTGGAGTGGCGAACAGCATGCTTTGTTGGGCAGCTTTTGCAGTTGAAACAAACATCGTTCGCCTAAAAGAATGCAATTTTTTGCTTGCGAGTAAAATAATGATAGTTGCACCTAAAAGTATGCAACGTACTTTCATCATTTCGGTAGGTTTGGAAAGTTTGATTTCGCAAGACATCGCAAGAGAACAAGGCGCCTAAACGTATGCAATCTATTCGAAAAAATAGTGTTATAACTGCCTAAATGTATGCAATTATTGTACTTTTGTGTTGTTTGTCGGAGTTTTAACCAATCGTCAAACACTACAATTATTTTTTCAACTGAATTGTCCTGCGAAAATATTAACTACCCTGGTGCTTCATTATTTTGTTGAAACTACGTACATTTCTTCTCATTACTTAAGGCTAGCAAGTTTAATTTGCAGCAAAATACCTCGTCATCGAAAGGATTTTCCCAGTAAGATGGGAAGATCATACATAAGCGAGATAGAAAGCGACAACTACCAACGCCGTCGTTAACGGTTGGTAACTTTCAATGGATAGTGGATTTTGCGTCTGCCATCCTGTTCCATCATGTGTTTGGTTTGTGTATGCGTATGTGTTTGTTTCTTCTCTTCTGCTGTTGCTGTGCTTGTTTTGTTTTTCTTCTCGCACCGTAAAGTGGCGAACGTATTGTTAACACAAATTCCACTGCACACAGTTGCGGTGGACCGGGTTTCGGAAACGGGGAAGTCCAATGGCGAAACAAGAATCCCCGCGCGGTCCCCAAAATCCCACCTGCTACTTTTCCACCTCGCACATCCGCCCCAAAGACGCAGTTCACATCTCGCCAAGCGGCTGCTCGCGCTGCCGGGAGTGAAGGGTGGACAGCTGGTTTCATTTTTATGTATGCACGCGGCGGGTTAAGATGTACTGCCGAGTCGGGGTCGGGTTGCAAGGGCAAAACGGGAAGGTTTTTTTGTTGTTTCGTGCTGGCTGTCGTTGCAGGTGTTGGTGTTGGCGCGGTGTGTTTGTGTTGCGATTTGCTCAAGGATCACCGAGGGATTCGTCGTCATTCGAGCGCTCGCTCAAACATGTGAGCAAAGTGCGGGCGGTAGGTTTGGGACGCAGAGGGTCTGCCACCGCCTGTATCCTTCCATCTATCTAGCCCGGGCAGCATGAGTCTCCAAACTGAGGCGAATCATTTCTGAATTCCCGCCCGGATAATAGCCGGGTACGTTCCATTTTTCATCGAACCACATGTGCGGGCAGACAACCAACAACCATGCCTTTACCCTTGCCACGCGCTGCTTCGCTCCCCTCCCTCATTGTTGGGCGGTCTTGCATCGTGAAAAGAATGTTACCGCGCATAGGTCCTTCGGTGTTCCACTTTGGGGGAATGGGAAGGCTAGGTTTACACTTTTACCCGAAGCATGTCAGATCGCTTTTCTTTCGGATCTTTTTTTTTTATTGCTACCACTCCCTGCGGTGGCGGTGAACTTGTCCCGGCCCTCTGCACACCCGGATCAGGCATCACTGCTATCGTCATCCGATCATCATTATTATCATCTCCATCGTCATCGCTGGAGCTGTGAGTGGTAGGGTCGTGGAGGTTTTCGAGTTTTCTTTTTCTTGTCTAGTGTGCCCCCGATTGTGTTGCTTGTAATGTGCTCCGTTGTAGGAGTTTTGTGTATGTGTATATGTGTTTGTGTGTGTGCGCGTATGTTTGCTTTTCCATTCAGCGGGGTTTTCTCCGTTGCGGAGAGATTTCTTCTTCGGCTTTCGGCTTTCGGGGGCAGGAAAGAATTGCTTTTACGTTGCCGTTTGCCCCCAGGAGAGCACTTTCGAGCCATTCGACTCTGCGGCCAAGTGTTGCGTTTTCTGCTCACGCCCAACTCCCCGGGGTCCCATTGTTGCGAGCGTGCAATTCAAAATCTCACACAAAGTGTTTGTGATGCGTGTTTGTGTATCGTTCTGGGGGAGGGTTTGCTTCACCTTTTTTCAAATGGAGTTTGGCGTTGCGATTTGGTTCAGATGATTAAGATTATCTTTTGCCGATTACGTACTGCAGAGCATAAAATGTCTAACACTGAGGACATTTTTAGATCTTTAGGAAATGTGCGTTTATTGATGATTTTAATGGTTTAATATTTTTTATTCGATTAGTTTGGTCACAAAACCGGCATATTTACCGAGACTATATTATACAGTGAATCAATAATAATAAAAATAATAATAATAATAATAATAATAATAATAATAATAATAATAATAATAATAATAATAATAATAATAATAATAATAATAATAATAATAATAATAATAATAATAATAATAATAATAATAATAATATAATAATAATAATAATAATAAAATGAAAATAATAATAATAATAATAATAATAATAATAATAATAATAATAATAATAATAATAATAATAATAATAATAATAATTAGCTACAGAGTAACGCTCGTGTACTTTGATTGCATATTTGGGATGTAAAGGTTAATTTCATTTTCAATGTAAAAAGTATGAAACTATAATTCTAGCGTCTCTGATAATTGAGTATAATCTTTGAAAGGCTTTTACTAGACAAGTCTGTTCTAGGGGCTGGACGATTTTTCCTATGCAATAGGCTAAATTATTTTCAATAGGGTAAGTACACCGGTTTTGACAATAATATGCCATCAAGATACCAATCTTACTCCAGTAAAAATAATTGCAAAATGCCAAAAGTTTACATCTTTTCTAGGAGCCTAAAATGTGTAGAACAAGAGAGCAATTTTCAACCAAATGTTTAAAGAAATCTTGCAGTACTGCTCTTAGCAAAACGGTAAAAAGATGGCAATCATCTTGGCCGCACATTTTAAAACAGTGATATTTAACAAACGGAAGTTGCCACCACGGAACCAATGAAGTGCAAATAGTTTAAAATGTAGGCATTTGGCATAAAAAAATCTATTCGTGGTTTCAGTACTCAAATTAACTGTTTAAGAGCGAAAAAATTGTTCATTATAGGCATAATTGGTGCTAAAACCACCATTGCTCAGTGGAAGCAGACCGGGATGAAAATCATTTTTGAACTTTTATATTTCAATGCCGGGAATATGTTTGCATTTTAGTAGATACTAGTACATTGAGAAAGCCAAAAAAAAAACTTCTAAACTCCGTGGATTGCAAGCAAAAACAATTGAAAAATGTTTCAAATCCTTCATATTTAGCCAAATGGAAGGAGCATCTTTCAACTATAATATAAAAAAAATTATGCTTTGATTTTGAAAGTTAATAGTGTTTTAGAAAGGCCATTTAATAGCATTTAAAATGAAGATTTTTCATAGACAATAATATACTCGTAGGTATTATTTAAGATTTGGTTTAAACATAAGTAAAGCACGACCTGTCATGAACTGTGAAATATTCGTGTTACTGCTTTAATTTTAATAACTGTGTTCGTTTTTACAGTAATATGACCTTATGTTTTTTACGGTTTGATTTTGCTTATAATTTTGTTTGCATCCATTTTTAGAGACATATTAGTCTTAGCAAAGTCTGACCACCTGTAAATGAAAATATAAATACACTCTTTAATGTTTTTTTTTAATTGATGATACTTTATATTTCGGTCTTAATTTACGTATAGGGCTAACATACTGTACCAACACAAGAAAACTGCTAGACAATCGAATTGTAGCCAATTATGTGAAATTGGAAGAATTTCTAAAGCAAAATAGAATATAACATCCTTATTCAATAGAAAATATTCAGATCTACTAACAACATATTTTTATCTCGGTGTTGATATGGGCTGCTTCCACTGTGCATTAGTATACTTACCCAAATTGGTTTTGAATGTTTTATAGAAAATTAATTCAATCTATTTTTTTATTTCACAGTAATGTTGTTGTTCTTAAGGATATAATTCGTCCAAGGATAATCCTTTTAAAGTGTGTCAAATGTTTTTGATTGTCTCAAAAATCAAAATTATAAAGTAAATAATTTATTGCTGTGACTGTTTTTTTTTTAATGTAGACATTTTAAAGACAAAAGCTCCAAGAATATAATTTGACAATTTTAATTGGAACGTTCTTACCGAAACTAATTTTAAACGCTGATTCATTCGATAAAATTAGCGTCAAAATGACCCTTAACAACCTTATTTTGCACTGTGAGTAATGAAATCCGTACTGTATCCCTTCAATTGCAAACATAGTCCCTAGATTGATGCCGTTCTGCAGAAAAATGCAGCCAATTTATATGTGTTTTTGCATTTAGGAACTTGGTCATAGTAAATCAGAAAAAAAGAACACAAATTCTCCACGAAGTCGAACAGGTACAACTTACCGTACAGTCGTATCGTGCCCTCCGCGTCCCCAATGCTGTTCTTCGAGATGCACTTGTAGCCGCCCATGTCCGATTTGTGCAGCTTGCGAATGACCAGCGTCATCTGGACCGCGTACATCGAGCTTTCGTTCTCGTTCATCAGATAACGCTCGTTTGAGATGATCATTTCACCTGCAATATAGAGACACAATAGATAGAGATAGAGTGAGAGAGAGAAAGAGAGAAAGAGAGAAAGAGAGAGAGAGAGAGAGAGAGCGAGAGGGAAAATGAGAACAAATCAATGTAACATTCCATTTCGCGGCTAAGCATCCGGTTTAGGCTGATGCACAGTTAGAGAAGCGTTCGAAAACCGATCAGACAGAGACACTGCCCAGCCATTTGGCAAATTCGCCATCGAACGGGCATCGTTGAGACACACTCGACACTCGATAAACATCAGCTGCAGTGGGCAATCGAACGCAAAACGTGCACCGGCGGTTGTGCGTTGGTGGACACTTTAAAACGAGCAAACAACGGCACCGAGCACACAAACAGGTTTGGATTTGTGTGTAAATATGTTTTAGTGGGTGGGTGGGTTGGTGCGCGAGTGCCATAATGACTCCCGCTTCGTTCTTTTTCCCCCTTGCCCTTTCACCCGCACACCTTTCCTTAGTTCCCGCTGCCGGTTGGGCAGTGCCGAGAAGCAACGACGCGAGCTTGCAATATTTATTTCATTAAACAAAATAAATAATCATCCCTGCTGTGTGCCGCTCGCACCACTGCTGGGGGGGGCGCTGTCAGCCACGCTTCGGGCCGGTAGCGCCACCTGGCGAGGAACCCGCGATAGTGGTTGACTTCAGCTGCACCTGCTACGTGCGTGCTTGTTTCGTTGGTTTTCCCTGAGCTCATGTGGGGGGAAATACGCTACCCACAGAGCGGGCATTCACTCTCTCCCCCTCCTTCTCCTCTTCCTTCGGCACTCCAGCGCCTGGCTGGCAACAAATTTGTGAATTTCTCGCGCATTGCAACAAAACAGCAGGCGGCGCCGACCACCGGCACGTGCGTGTATTTTATGATTAACAAGTAATTTAACTTATTTACATTCATAACATTGAATAAATAATTACAATTTGAACAGATAATGCAAAATACATGCACTGCTTTTGCTGCCGCCATGTCCGTGCTGGCGCGGCCCGTACAGTTTGCGTGCATAATGCTGGCCGAGTCTCTTGCGGGATCGTCACGTTCGCGCTGTTTTCTGCACGCACCACACACAGCACGCCATCCCACTTAAACGTGTGTGTGTGTGTCTGTGTGTGAGTGTAGAATCAAGAGGAAGAGGTACACACATCATAAAAAAACCATCCCTTGCGTTCTAGGTCCACCACGATGCGTTTTTTTGCTCGTCTCCTACCGTCACGCGCCTTGACTGTAATGCGTCGGCCTGCTAAACGGTATCGTTTATGCGATGCAGCACACAATCGGTGCAATGAATGCTTCGGTTTGATGGGGAGACAAAAAGTGGGCGGAGGGTGAGAATTCAACTGGATGAGGGTAAAAACGGCAGCAGGAGATGATAGCCGAAATTGCGTTTTAAATGACCATGCACCGCGATGACGCGATAGCAAAAGGCGCAAACCGGTAGCCACCGCACTATGTGTCTGTATGTGTAACTGTCGAATTGGTGAGGGGAGCAAGGGGATGTAGTAGCAGTTTGTGCGTCGACCATTGTGCGTGAAAAGCGCAACAGCAAAAGGCAAAGGAAAGGAGGGAGGGCAAAAAATGGGTTTCAAAATTTGTGCCTCCTGCTCGGTTGGTGAATATTAGTGGAGCTGGGAGCGTGCTGCGGAGTGCATACTTTTTACTCACTACCGGGACTTGCATTCCAAACTCTTTGCCATACCTTCCGTGAGCCTCTGAATGCGACCTGAGCTTTCAAGTAATCAACAGCTGGCCACGAGATAAACGATTTCGAAAATATTCGCTTCTATTGCCGTTGGGCAATGCGCGCAGCTTGCGGGAAGCTCTCCTTCGTGTGAAACGCCTTTGCACGTGTGTGAGTGTGTTGATGCACGTTAAACAAAAGAGGGAGGAGGGAGGGAAGCCAAACGGCCAGTGCCACCGTATGCGTGTGTGTGGCTGTGCGAAAATTAATTTTCAATAAATTAAACGCAACCCATCGCACAAGCACGTCAGCACAACATTGGGCCCGGCATTGGGCGTTAGGGTAATATTTTTGCTGCAGCAAAAAAAGGGAATAAAAAATGCTACCCATTCCCCGCTCAACTCAAAATTGCATTTATTGTACGCAAAAAGTTTCGATGTGTGTGTTTGTGTGTGTGAGCATCAGAAGGGAAAAGGCAAACGCTTTTTCCCGCTCCGGTGGCGTTTGTTTGCAACCAGTTTTGGGTAGCTACAGCTCGCGGCTGCCCTCCTGCTGGGATTGTTGGATGGGATGGAAGTGGATTTTTGTGTGTTTGTTTGTTCAGGTGGCCCCCTCAAGACCCCCCCCCCCCCCATGCATTAGTGAAGATTAATTACGCCCGCCCGTAATAGTGGAGGCGCCTAGCCGCTTATTCCATAATGGTTCACGCTGGTGAGCCCTGCCCGTACCTTGGTTCGGCCCGATCAAGATTTGCCATGGTTTGTTTGATGGAGGATTTTTGTTCTCTTGGTTTCCACTGGTTGCTTGAAGCTGTCGACTTACCATTCTCACGCTGCCAGTAGTTGATGGCTTTCGGGGATGCCTCCACGTTGCAGATGAGCGTTACGTCCGTGCCGAGCGGCGCACCGACGAGCTGGTTTGGCACCTGGATTAGCGGATGAACTGTTGAAAGAAAGAAAAGGCCATGTGTGAGTTCTTTTTTTCGTTTTAATTTTGGGCTACGATTCATTGCTACCATTGTACATGCAATTTTTTTGGTTATAATTAATTTGGTTGATCAATGTGGGACGAGCAATTTGATTGATTTGGGAGTCCCGTGGTACAGTCGTCAATTCGTACGACCCAATAGCATCCCCGAGATGGGTTCAAGCCTCATACGGACTGCGCTTCCGTAGCAAGAATATAACTGAACTGCTGAATAAGTCACGAAAGCCGGTATGTCCACGTAGAAGAAGAATCAACTGGACACTAAATTAATTATTTAAAATAGTACTTGCGTAAAATTTGCTTTTCGTGCTTTGTGCTTCAAATTTATTTGTTTTGTGTTTATTAAAATTAACTTGTTTTAGTCAAAGTTTAAGTTATTCTGCCGTCTTTGTCTAATCGCAAACATCTGATTCAAAAATAGTCAAATTTGCAAATACCACGTTTCTTTGAATACGAGTAAGGCATTAATTACGTAACGGCAAAATAGCAAATTTCCGACCCTCTCTTTTTTCAGGTGTAAAAATTTTTTACGTTGCAAGAAATTGTTCTGGTACCACCACCCGCTCACCTTCCTCCGATAGCTTATGTTATTGAACAAAATTGGTTTTTTGTTGTTAATTTTTCTTTTTTTACTTTTTGTGGCCTGAGATGTACCAAACCAGGTATTTTCAATTTTGGAACAAAAATCCACGGTTATTTACTCGGGATTAATGGTATTTTACCGGTTAATATTATTGAACCATTAAACAATTGTGTTTGCCTATATGCGATATCGAGCAGTCGTTAACTGTTTTGACGATCGTTTATTTTTACAGGAATGAACAGCAAATGAACTTGGTTGAACCAAACTGAACTTTACACGACTATTTAAATGTGTTCATTTATTCGCGATATCGGCTGACATCTGATTTACGACATCGTCAATGGGAAAATAAAGTTGTAGAATCATAAAGTGGTACAGTAAGAATTTAAGACTTTCAACAAAATTATTTCAACATGTAGCGCTCGATTGCTGCCGCTCGATTGTTCATTACTGAACCAACCAGCATACACACATAAACATACACACAGCATGTTTCGAGCATACTTATTAAATTGAACTCTCTCTCTCTCTCTCTCTCTTACGCTAACTATCGACCGAGTGAGTTGTTATTTCCGTGCGATCCGAAAGTAGTTGTAAAATGTTCCAAAATCATTTACATATTTAAAGTTTGTCGCATATAGCCATCAAATTCAAAAAGATTCCGATTGTAGCGCCTGGTAGTTAGGCAATTAGTATAATACTAGGAATAATCATTTATAGTAAGCAATTATGGTAGCGATCGTTTATGGTATGATGGGAAGGATAGGAAGGATAGGAACAATTATAGCAAGTAAATTACATAAAAATGCATTAGCTAGATAAGGATATAATATAGGGCATATGATAGAATAGGATAGGGATATAAGCTAATAGCCACATAAGATATGTTTAAGATAAATACTTTTAGCCAATAGAAAAACGTAGGGTAAATTTTAGCGCGAAAAGGAGTAGTATAAATAAGGGCTAGGAATAGAAATTAGGTCATTAAGGAAACTGTATACTAAGAGGAAACGTTGTCCGGAAAATATAGAAGTAAAAAGTATTCCTAAGTCGGTGTCGATATTTCAAGTTAGATTGGAAAGAAACCTTTGTCCACCACACGATAATCGGATCCTTAGCGCCCTTTGCTATGTTCATCCAACCATCTTCCTGGACCTTCATAAATATGTCCACCTTGCCAGATTTGTTTTTTAACCTTTGAATTGTAGTTTTGAAACAGAGCTCGTTTAGTCCCAAAAAATGTGCCAATATTCGGTTTGCTCTTTCCCTTTCCAAATAAAGCAATTATAAAATCTTGGCACAACAATGGAACGGTCTCGATTTAAGCTTGCTTTCGCATAATTACAACCTCAAATCTTGACAGTGTAGCACCGGCAACGCCACTTTTACACCCCGCGCACGTTTCGCACGGGTTTCGTCATATTTCATATTGAGCTACAAGCGCACGCCACGTGCAGCCATTGCCAGCGGTTGCGGAAAACCCCACCCAAATAGACGACGTGGAAGGAGGTTGCTTCCCCCTGCCGGGGTAAGAAATCATAAACGCCAACCGGCACATGCTTCCCGTGCTGTGGGACGTGTTTAATTTACACCTGTTTTCGGAGTGTTTTATGTGCAACATTGACACACTTTACGGCCAAGCACTTCGCCTACACTACACCCTCTCACCGCTCACTGTGTCACGCTGTGGGACACCGATTAGTAGACAGCGGGGATGGAGAAGGTGGAGGGGGCAGCGAGGAAAAGGTATTAAAATTAATAATAATTATCAAACAATATTCCACGGCACACAAACACTTGCCACATCAAACAAAAACGCAAACTCCCTGCAGCCCGCCCCGGCCGCGCCAAAACCGCCAGGACGGTGTTCATGGGAAAAGTTTTTCACCCCTTTCGAAGGGTGCTGGTGAGCGGGTGGGGTGCTGTGCTGCCGCCGGGTGTAAAGGGAGATAGAAATGTCCTGCAAACCCTTTCGGCCGCCTTTCAACGTGTGGCAGTGAACGGGTTTGAGCGATTAGCTTAAACGCTTCCCCGGGCGCAGGGGGGGGGGGGGGGGAAGGTTTCATGGAGGTAGGCCGGTGAACGTGACAAGGAGTAGCGCTCAGTTACAGCGTGTTAATTTAGCGCTAGGCCCTATTTTTTTCCATCTCTCTCTCTCTCGTACCAGGAGGATACACTGAGCGGCTTATGAGCGAGGCGAGTGAGCTCACTTCGGCACTCCCAACGAACGAACGGAAACTGCAAGAGAGTTCCCTCTTTGAACGTGCATTTAAAGTAGAGACAATGCTGCAGTTCGGCTACGATTGAATGCCAGTTACTGGTGCGGCGCACTGTCCAAATACGCTTCCGATTTCTGGGACTGGAGATGAAAATTAACCCCGCTCAACGCTCGCACGACTTGTGGCATAAAGTGCGCCACAGTGCGTTTCATGGCTGGCGAAAGGGGCGGCAAGGGAGTCCAATAAATGTAACGGCCGTGCAAAGGGTTTCGACGGACTGGCAGAGTGGAGGGGGTTTTAAAATGTGTCCCTTCATTTTACGACATTAGCACCAGCAGCTTCCGAGCTTCCTCCCAATTGCGCTGCTCCTTGGCAGCGTTTTTCGTTTCGTACGGTCGGGCGGTGGATGGGGCATGGCAGCAGTGGGGTAGAACTTGGAAGCTGACGGCAACGATAAGCAACGTCCCCGGGTAGGCACGTTGCCGTGTCGTTTTTGTCTTTCGCTCCGGCAGGCACCAGCAAAACGCATAATGAACCATAAACTTCCATACACTGGGTCTAGCCAGTAAGGCATCGGTGTCGAATTTTCGGCCGCCGGTTTTGGCTCTGCAACACACACACACACACACACACACACACACACACACACACACACACACACACACACACCTAAAAAACCCCATCCTGGCGGGCTGAGATTGTTGATAGTATTGTAGTGAGTGCGGGCGAGAATGGAAGGTAGCGGGTAGGGTTACGGTATTTTTAATAACATGACTAACATTTGTATGGTAATTGTCACCGCTCCTGCTTGTTCGGGGCGTTCAGGTTCCAGCTTGGTACAAAACCTCAGCCCTCGGGTCGTTGGTCTTTCGCAAAAAGCCGATAGTGACGATGATGAGAAGCCGCCCAAGGACGTCCCGAAGCTTCTCTCTTGCAGGAAAAAAAATCCAAAAAACAAAACGAATGTGTGTGTGTGGTTGTGAAAGGTACCAGGGCGAAGGTTCGTAATGGAGTACGAAAATGAAGAGACAGTGCGGCGCTGGATGCAGATCAAGCGTCTGGGTAGCACCGGGCAAGGTACGCGCCGACATAGCGCCCTAGCCAGTACCGACCAGAGCATCAAATGTAAGAATTGAATTAAATTGAAATTTCGCCCATGACTCTCCGGCAGCAGCAACACTCTTCATCCCTTCATGCCGGTACCGGATGTGATGACAAAACCATGACATCAGTATGCGTTCCGGAAGGGCACCGGTTCGTATCGTGGGTCGCATCGGCCCTAACCCGAGGACTCTCGGCTGACAAGGGGGGGTTGTGCAAAATGGGTACGAGCGGACCGTAAAGGCAAACGACCCGAACGGCATCGTCATCGTGTTGGCTCTCAGGGGGTGGGCCACGGCCCCAGGAAACCCAGATGATACGGCTCGGTCTCGGGGGGATTTTAATGGTCGCTGAATAAAACTGATAGCTCGGACGAGACCGGAATGTGTGATTTGACTCCCGGCGGTTTGCATCTTGCTCCGTGCCCGTGGGCTGGCCGGCAGTAGTTCATCTTTGCCCGTTTCACCTTTGCAGTGCTAGGCTCGCTTGCACCGGACAGTACCGCACGGTGGTTGGCGCCGGTGATCAAAATTTCGCGCAACCTGCTGGGCGTGTTGAGTTTATTTTTTTTTACTGCGTTGCCAATCGGTGAGCAAATCATGCCTTTTGCGAACTATTTTGCAGTAAATAGGGCATCACGCTGGTTTGCATGTTAAATGCAAGTTTGGTTTATTAAATGTAAATAAGAATTTTGACAGTTCTATTACTGCTCTGTTAATTTAAATTACAGATCTGTAAGTATAGCTTAAATTAAGAATAGCAATTTAAGAAATAAAGTAAAAAAAGAACACAAATATGTACACATTTTTACTTCATACGATAGTTCACAAATAGCAACCTCATTTACTACTAAGTTTCACAGTACATTTTACAGGGGTTTCCGAGTTAATTTCCAATGTCTAGTACATTTTTCATTGCTTGCGGGGTGTTTTACAACAGCTGTCAAATGTTGTATTTGCATCACAATAATGTTTCAGTCCTTCCACATGACTTTCAACACGTCTCAAGCTGAGTTGAGTTTGACAGTTTCTTTGTGATGTGTGGAAAATCATGTGTAAAAACTAAAATTTTATTATGAAGCCTTCTGACAGCCAGATACACCATCTGACCGCTGTTGAAAAACACCTTGGAGGCGGTAAATAAGGGGGTTTCCAAGTCAGTTTCGAATGAAAACACTGTTATTGACCGCATGCAAAATGCTATTCCACATCGATCGGACATTTCATTTCCATCGTAATAGTTTATAATTTCTTCAGCATGATTTTTAACATGATTTAAGCTGGATTGAGTTTTTCAGTTTTTCGTTATGTGTTGAAAATCATGTGTAAAAACTGAAATTTATTATGAAGCAAATACACCATATGACAGCTGTTGAAAAACATCTTGAAGGCGGTGAATAAACATGTGCACATTTGAAAATGACTTGGAAAACCCTGTAGTCATCGTCTCCAAGATGTTTTTCAACAGCTGTCATATAGTGTATTTGCATCATAATAAAATGACAATTCTTTCACTTGATTTTCAACACCTCGCAAAGAACATTTAAACTCAATCCAGCTGTAGTCGTGTTGAAAATCATGTTGCAGAACTGAAACATTATTGTGATACCATTGCAACATTTGACATCTGCTGAAAAAAACATCGCAAGCAATGAAAAATGATACAAACATTGGAAATTGATTCGGAAAACCCTGTAAGCAGATAGCAATTTTCAAACATTACGCACAATGTTACAAACAAGCTTTTTAAGAGTTTACTATCGTTCTAGGATCAATTATGTTTTAAATCATTAATATTGAAGATTCAAAAATTCAAAACTCTTAAATACCGCCTGTTCATGCCAGAGCGAATGGAAATGCCCACTGTGCCTGTGCACGGTCCCATTCACACCGAACTCGGATGAAACGATTCGGGGGTAGGGTCTTGGCTACAGATTCTGTTTCACTCTCCGGTACCTTCGGTGGTTTCGGTGGTTTCGGCTACTTACAGTGTACTTGCAGCTTGAGCCGTTTGCTCACGGACGGTGGTACGCCGTTCGAGGCGATGCACATGTACGCTCCCATCTCGGAACGTGTCACCTTCGTCAGCGACAACATCTCACCTTCGACTATCGTTGCTGTGTGTAAAGAGAGTGAGACGGAGAGAAGTGCAGTGAACGGAACGAGCGTTAGGATGACTTTACCGCTGAAGAAGCTTTGCTGATGTATTTTTTTTTTTTGTTGTTGCTGGTTTGTTTCGCTCAGCTACTCAGCTTGAACAAATTGGCACTGCTTTACGGCAGCTTACCGATAGCTTGCTCCCCTACGTACCTTTCATCTTGCCGTGCGTGCCATTGCGGGCGATGATTTCACGCCCGTCCTCCCTTCGCCACACGATCTTTGGCTTCGGGTAGCCGCGCGCCTTGCAGATGAGCTTGGCCGAGCCACCCTCGGGCACCATCATGTCGCCGGACGTTTCCTCGTAGATGATGTCCGGCGGTATCACCACCTCGAGAAAAGCGGTCTGCCACAGCAGCGAGGGAAAGAAAGGGAGAGACAGCGATACTGTAGTGCGATGCAGCCGGGCTACTGATCGATCCGTTACCTGCATCTTCATCGGATCCGTATTGACCTGACACATGTAGACGCCCCGGTCTTCCATCTTGACGTTCCGGATCACGAGCGTCCAGGTGTTGTAGTCGTTGTGCGTCACCGACAACCGGCCATTGTTCGTGATGACGTGCTCGTGTATCGCCAGGATTGCTTTTGCGTCCGCCTTAATCCAGGCCACCTGCATGACATTGGCATAGTTGTCCCAGGAGGGGAGGATATACGGCATGACAGCAGCAGCGAGCAGCAAACAGAAAACAAACCCCGGCTACTATTAATGAACGGTACTATCGAACGAAATCATATCGGTTAACATAAACATAAAGTACAAACACACACAACACACACACACACACACACACACACACACACACACACACACACACACATACATACACTCTTTTCATGTACACTAATCCATACACACACACGCACACACTCATACACGCTTTAAAACGCACTCATACAAGAAATAGTGCAATCGTACAGCGAGCAGCGAGCTTTCACATGCAGCCAGCAGTGACCCATGTGTTCCTTTTATCCGCGTTTTTTTTTGCGCATTTGTGTGAGTTTGTCGTCTCACTTTTACTGCAGTAAGTCGTTCTTCACAGCAGCATACGGTCTGGGCTCCGGGTCAATGGGTCACTGTCTGCCTGCATGCACGTTCCTGGTGATCAACCTGGGTTTGATTAGTCGACATTGGGTGAGGAGTGATAGTGCAAAACGACACACACACACACGGTAGGAAAAGCGAACGGGTCATGCGTTTGGAATACACGGACATGCACACAGGCTACGGGGATGCAAACGAGCGCTTATAGGTTAGGTGGTCAGTTCGAATGCGTCACGAATGTAATAAGAGTAGTTGGCGTATGGAAGAGTTCACATTATGAAAACACTAAAGTAGAAACTGGTAGAGTGAGCAGTACCTTAAAGTATGCAGTTTGATACAATCGTACTTTAGAAAAAGATTAGTTTACTTCTTTTATTTTGAATGAAATTCCGAAAATAATTTAAAATATTGCATCATATTGCATACCCTGAAGAGTTGTCACATTGAGGAACTTTTTTTTACCATGAAAACACCATGAATTATGCAATGAACTTTGCTAAATTGCTGTTTTAAGTCTAGTTTAGTTGAATTGATTTTATCTCTTTGAAACCCATATCATATCAAGAAATAAAGTGTAAAACTAAAAGGTAAAAGGCTTTTCAGTTGTTGGACTAGGTTCAAATATAACTACAGCATGCATGCATATGCTTTTTTTGGTGCAGAATAACACTGTAACACATTAACTAGAAAGCGACTGCTAGGCGTATCGAATCCCTAACGTCCCCGCAAACCGCCAAACTTGTGTGCCGCGTGGGCATGGTTTCAGGCTTGCGGGGACGTACTGCTGGCCGAGGAAAACAAAAAATTCGCCATGAAATATAGCATTGAATCCTTCCGATTTGTGTGGACGCGCATTAGCATGGTGCACGACGGTGGTGCAAGACGGTGCAAGTAACTGAAAATCCCAAAGGAAACACAAGGGGATAAGGGTGGGTGCAGGGCAACTAGTGCGTGTGCTGGCTTTTGGCCGGTGATGGTGCTGGTGCTGCAAAAATGGTAAAGTTCGGTGCAAATACTACCATTACTTGGTGCAGGCGGTGCTTGGTGCTTGGTTGTATGTGAGACAGAGAGAGAGTTTTTGGAAGGGGCTTTTGGGGGTTGCTTTTTTACGTAATTGATCGGTTTTGGACAACGGTTGGAAGTGGAGGATGGTGGAGCATATTAGTGCAGCTTTGCAGGTGTTGAGCTGAAAAACAAAGGAGATAGTACTCGGGACGGGGAATAATGGATTGGAAATGTGAAGATGCTGGTTGTCCGTAGTCTCAGAGAACGAGGCAACTACAGCGTATCGGAAATTAAGTTGGAGGGAGTGTGCAGAGGTTTTTTTTTATTGGGGGGAGCGTGATTGGTGCATAACACGGTGCTTACACTACTGGTGCAGTTTGCAGTTGTGGTGGTGGTGGTGGTGGTGGGAAGAATACGCTTTGGTCTGTTTCGTGGTGCGCTGCTACGCCACTAAAATGCGGTGCACTGGGCAATGTTAGATATCAACGTTTCAACTCGCTCGTGGTGGAAAACAAAACAAAAGAAGAAAGAAGTATAACTCGCAAACGAATGAATGTGCTTTGATCGGTTGGGTTTGGAGTGAAGAGGAAGGAACAGGAGGGTGCCTTTGTGTGCTATGCTTGGTGGAGGTTGTTCGCGCTCGTTCCGTTTTCTGCACGTGACTGATGTGAGCCTTCAATGATTTGAGCTTTCTTTTCGCGTTTTGGGCAGACTTTTATTTTCTTTTTTAGTTTTCGCGTTCGCGTTGGCATGTACCCGAACGTGTGTCCAATGTAGAATAGCCTCCCCCAGTTCCGACGAGCTGAGTATCGTCGTTACGTGTCGCTGGGTTTTCGTAGTGCAGGCTGTTCCGCCAACCAACCTCACGCCAACAAACGAACAAGACACCGTCGATTGGAACGGCAAGGATGTCTTTTACTTTTACGGATCCATGGCAAATAATCATCGTTTGACGTTTAGGTTGGCAGGGACTTCTGGAGTCGTTACATTTGGAGAAGGAAAGAGGAAAGGTATGTGCGCTTTCAGCGGTTGTGAAAAGAAACAGAAAGTAGTGCCACAGAAATCAGGGAAGAATCGATACCATATTTCACGTCGGAATCGGATACATACCCGGGCCGGAGTTGCTTCCCCACTCACCCGATAACCACCGAGATTGTTCACGACGCAGGTGAACGTGGCGTCGCGACCTTTTGAAAACGGGAGAAACGGGAGCACTTGGTAAAAGTCGTGGTTTCCGGGAAATTTTATCGGCCGACGAAACTTACCTTTTGCAACGGTTACATTCTCCAACGGATATACAAAGTCCGGCTCGAATGCTGACACTGGGTGCACAATTGCAGAAAACAAAAAAGAAAGTAGAAGCGTTTTAATAATCGTATTGTTAGCGTTCACTTCAAAGCGCTCATCATATTATTGGAGGGCGTTTTGCAATTCGCAAAAACAGAACAACGGTTGCTTAGTACTCAAGAACTTGCTAAAAAAATCTGATCGCGCCTTAATGTATGAAATAAGGTAGGTGGCTCCTAGATTTAAGCAAATTGGCTTGCAACATTTCCCGTCATTTCTGTAACGAAAACTACACTTTTCCATCTACAATCACCATTTCAGATCATACATGTTACATACGAGATTGTATTTTCGTTTGAAAAAAGTATAATTTACTCAGCATTATTTTTTACGCTAACCATAGCTGTTTTTTTTTTAAATTATGGATTTGTGATCATGATATATACATAAGTTTAATGCACAATACATAGATCAACTGATACTAATAAATTATGATGTTATTTTGATGAAAAGTGCAAACATTAAATATTCAATTGCTTTCGAAGAATATAAGAGGAATACTTATGAAACTAATAATATAAGTAAACGTATTCATTCATAGCATCACAAAATGTACGACTAAATCGTAACACTTGCCCTTATTAGATACACAACTATTCCAACTAGGATGGTTATGAAAGTAAGGGGTACAAATCAATTTATAAAGAAGTACCAGGAAAAAGTGATCTCTGTTTCAAGTAATAATTTTCTAAGCTTTACAAGGTTTTCAAGATTTTTTGGTTGTTTCTCAAATATTGGTTGCCTTCGATATTTTGTTGGTGTGGTGTCCAATCGGACGATACCATTCAATTGTGCGAGCGAACCAAAAATCTATAGGATACGAATGAATAAAATCGAGCAAAATTGAATAAATCGTTAGAAGGGCCTAAAAAATCATGGTAAACAATCAATAAATTGGGGGAAATCCTGGGAAGTATTTGAACCAATAATGTTCTTTGAATTGTTGAATAAAAAATTATTTTGAAATTAATGATAAAAACACACACGGCTTAGTGGTTATAAAAACGAAATTAAAAAATTTGTGACTTAGTATTCAAGGACGATACCAGCATGCTTTAGTTTTAGCGCCTGCATTTATGTTAGTTTTTTAAAGTTTGGAAAAATAGTATCTCTGTATTTGCAAGCGTTTTAAAAAAAATGTACTGAAAGCTTGAAAAGAAGTATTCAAAGAGGTTCCTATACTATAAAATATGTATGACATTATAATAACATATGTATGAGAAACTGGAAAAGGAGAGTAAGTATCCGAGTATAGTCTTAGAAATATTAAGTGCGCCTAAATGCATGCAATTTATTTGTAATGATATTGAAAATGTACAGTGAATTGTGAGAAAAAAAATCATTGAAGATCCTAGTTTGGTTTGCAGTTTATATATTATTGACGTCAAGATCTTTGCCAATACTTGATATTCTAGAGACAAATAATGTTGCTTTTCAAATTATTAAGAGGAGAATGCGAGAAACAACTCGGATGAAATCGGCCAAGCTAATATTGTTACAAAGAACACTCTTTGCAGTGTTGAGTGCTCTTCGTTTTCTCAGTTTGCCAAATAATAAACTCCAAGTACGGCAGTTGAGAAAGGGTAAATGCTTCGGAGAGCAACGTAGCTGAATCCATACCCATTCAAATTACCCCGAAACAGTTTACGAGCAGTAAAGGGACACTACCACCCAGCCCTGGGGCGCTGCTTACCGTTCGCTAGAATTACCGCTAACGCTATGTACAGAATAGCTACAGGTCGAAGGTATTGGTAACGATAAAATTTATAATTAAAACTAGTATGGCTACAGCTGTCCGTTGGCGGCAATTCCAAGATGGACGGCACCACTGTCCCCTCCATCCTCGCCGTCGTCGTTGTCGCCGCTGTCTTCGTCCGCTTCATCGCGGACTCTCTCCGCTTGTGGGTGGTTCGGTGTCGGGTGCGCTTTCTACTGTCGCGGGCCAGCTGGTGGTGGTTTGGTGCTTTCTGCGAGCAGCACCACCACCGGCTAGCCGAGCGTGAGCCCTCGCCTGTGATCGTCATCTTGCGCCGGGCGGCAACGGTTGCATCTTTGCCCCGCTGCACTGCCCCGGCCGGAGGATTGTGGGCCAGCGTTGCGTCCGTGCTGTGCGTCCGTGCCAGGAGCTTACACGGCGATGGACCACGGCGGGTACACGTGGGTTTGTGTGTATGTGTGTCTGTGTGTTGGCCGGCTTTGCTCGCTGCTACCGATACGGCTCACGTCTCGGCCGATACCGGCGCGTGACTTATTGATGGGCACGTTTGAATGACCGGGTTCTAGGACTGTACCCGCCTGCGCTGGTACCAGACCGAAGGACCGGACCCACTAAAGACCATCTCAAGCGTGGCAAAGGCTGCAGGGCTAGAAGGAAGAAAGAAGGGAGAGAGAGAGAAACAGAGGAAACGATAGTGTATGAGTTAAAGTTATGAAAAAAATGCGAATTTTGAGAAGAAAACCGAGCAACTCATCGTAATTGACCAAACGACGGACAGAAACCTTCCAACAGCGAGCCGCTGCAAACGTGTTAACTCATCATCTCCGGTAAAGTGCCCAGCATCTTCACAAACTCAGCAACACATGGTCCGGTTTCATTATCACCTCTGGGCGGACCGCACACTACAGCTGCTGCAGACCATCACGAAATTGGAAGATAACACCTCCTCATCGATTTGGCGAGCAAAAAAGGAAAAACGAAGAGATCGGTGAACATTTGCCATCAGACCCTGCGGGTGCTGCACGTCTTTGCGAGAATGCAGGAATGTGTGTGTGTGTGTGTGTAAATAAATAAAAGTCATTGTGCCCTTGATGGCCACAAGATTCCTCGAGAATCACCGTACAAGAGAGTAGAAAAAAAGAACGATACCCTGAAATCAAATCCCGAAAATTTATCAAAAAACTTTCTCATACTTGCGCACGAACGAAGGCGAGCGTTCGTTCTGCCGAGCAAGGGCAAAAATGTTTCAGAAATTGTAATGTAATATGCAACATGTTGTCCCCGGAACCGTGCCGTCCCCGTAGCCAGATGGGTAGTTATGTTTCTTTTTTTGGTCTCGCTCCCTGTTCCAGTCTCCTGTTTGGTGCTTTGAAACGGTTTCGAGTGGTTGCAAGAGCAGCAAAAAGCAGAAAAGAAAACGAAACACACCGCAAGAAAAGGAGCAAGGATCGTAACGGAAACGATCTTGACAACTACTAGAGTGTCGTCAACGTGAAACGACACCGATGATTGCGACGGTAGTTTGGTCACAGTTGAAAATGTCATGATTTTGTGCGCTGTTCGCCCCTTACACCCTTCCCAAACTAGCCCTCGAAATCGATTCTGTCTTGCGCCTCACGGTCGGCGGTTGGTGCGAAAAGTTTTTTTCCGGTCGCAACCGGTCGCGCAACCCATGTATGTGTGTCCAGGATGAAGCAATATTAGTAAGCAGTTGGAGACGAGTTTTTGGTCGTTTGGTTGCTAAACTAAAGTCTGCACCAGTGTCACCGTTGCCTGACTGACAGCTTGTTGTACATGTGTTTTTTCTGCTTTTCTTCACTTTCCCATTGCTACAATGCTCGCAAAATGATGATTCCGTCGTCCGCACAGTTGAGTGATAGAAAAATCGAATAATAACTTGTATAGAAAGGGGTAGAGTACTGGTTTTGGAGCAGGTTTAGAATTTTTGGGAGTGAAAACGAAACTACATTTAAGATGCTGTCTTTATTAGTAGATTCCTTATGGCTGTTTGGTACTGTTCAATCGATGATGATTATCTGAATGGCAAGTGGATGATTTAATTAAATTAGCGTATTTGAAGTAGTAATTTAATTGTTTATTTTTGTCATTGCAGTACGCTGTACTAATTCAAATCAGGAACTTATGAGGATCCATTAATAGATCTATAGCCGAAACCAAATCCATACCGATCCTGGAACTAATACCTAAACCATTAGTGTCCTTGAACCAATTAGGAATTCTTACCAGCCCTGGAGCTAATACCGAATCCATATCTGCCCAGGAACGGATGCTGAATCCATACCGACCCTGAAAGAATTGTCCATTTCATTCGTACTTGATGTGTATCTTCGTACCTGTTGAAGATCCTCAACGTAACATGGAGCGGTTGTCGTCCTCAAAATGATACAGTTCCTGTTCTTATCCATTAACTGATTCCGCAGAAAGACGAATCATACTCAACAGCAGGTGTGCAGCGTATGAATTAGTGTAGAAATACAGTGCAGAAATTCTGAGTAGAAATCAATTTAGGAAAAAGAGATAAACTACTCTTTCCATTGGTGAAATTTTATTCAACATGAAGTCAAATGAAGTCATTATGTATTCCTTAAAAAAATTGAGAATCACTTTTTAATTTCTTTATATTTTGGTGTTACATTTCCCAAAAAAATGAAACTATTAAGATTCGATTCATTCCTAAAGCACAGCTTAACATTTATGGATTGAGAATTATTATAATTTGTTTATTATTGCTTAGATTAAAGTCACTTAAATCCCGACAACAAATCGATCCAAATGTAAAGGAGTAAAACGTGCATTGGGATCCTTTACAATTCTAATCAGTTTTTTTATATGAAGTTTGACAGTTGGAGGCTGAAATCATGTGAACTTCTTCTTCTTCTTCTTTGGATCAACAACCGTTGTTGGTCAAGGCCTACCTGTATCACTTGTGTGGTTGACTTTCAGTGACTTATGGATTACCTCCCATAGCAGTATAGTCAGTCCCACGTCATTTAACCATTAAACTGTAATATAATACATTTCGTGTTATTTATTAACAATTTGGCCGAAAAAAATAAAAATGAAATAGAAGTTGGAATAGAATCTATAAAAACTGCTCAGTTGGGTAAATTAACGACTGCTAATTTACCATTAAATTACCCTTAAATTACCGGTAATTTAGCGGTAAGATAGTGGTAAATTAAGTCCGATTTGTCTGTCTGTGTGGTGTTTTCATTTATCCCAAAGTGCATTAAAAAGATCAGGTCACCACTTTTGATCATACAGGCCTACCAGAAAGCCTTGACGAATACACAAAAGATTCTGAAAATCTTCATTCAGAAGCAGAAGTGATAAAAAGCAGCCTTCTGAATGCATACACCTTGAGCTAAGCCCACCTGTATACTGTACCTACTTTGATAGCTGCTCGAAAACTGCTATACAAAGCAAACAGCTGACAGATTGAAATTTCAGCCTACGATCTAACAACGGAACGGAACATGTTTGCAGAACATTTCACTCGGGAATGTATTACAATGCAAGACGAATGAAAACTGTCCTCTTTTTGTAACCCAGGATAAATTATAATAAATGCACGTTGAGCTACGAAATACCAAACCAAGTACCTTACCAAGGTAAGCACCTAGGTTAGTGCATTTCACCAGCACGCGCACAGCTGTCAGGCAAAATGATAACTGCAACGCACGTAACAGATGCACGGGTCGGTTGCTTGTGTATTGAAAATTAAAACCAACCAACCATAGCAAAAAAGGAAAAATCACATACACACACTCACACCAAACAGCAAAGAGCTGAGTGTGCCCCTTTTGCTTCACCCCAAAAACCACACCGTTCCGTGCCCATTCGTTGGGGCGATTGGGGCAATTAATTACCGCTTTTTTGGAGGCGGGAGTTTGTCGAAACGGCTGCTATTGACAGTTTGGGCCCCAATTCAAAACTCGTATCGCGGAAGAAGTTGCACACACTAGGCGAGACGATAATGTTACGGACGCCGCACGTGACCTTCCCGTGGGTCGCCCGCGTCCGCTTTTCGGTGGCCAGGAATGTAATCCGCAGCAGTTTAAAAGCTGAACGGTGTCGAGAACGCACCTGACTGTCGCATCCATATGGACACCTTCACGAAGCAAACTTTTTTTTCGTTCTCATGTAGTCTTTTCATGTGTTTATGTGTGTATGTTTGTGTGCGAAAGTATGGTGTGGTATTTTTTTAATATTAATTTGCCACCTGCCAGTACACCCAGCACGAAACAGGGACAACGATAATGCTCGTAATTATGTTGTTTTAATAAAGTGGAAATGCACCGTTTTTATGTCATCAATTATTATCAGTGCCGGGCCTGGGATTGTCAACTGCCTTTTGGAAGCTGCCCTTTGTCACCGCTGCTGGTTACGCTCGGTGGTGACAGCATGGTGGCTGAACGTGGGAGAAATTGAACAAAAGGAAAAAGATACAAAAAAAAACAATACTGCAAATCGGCTTTACTACTCAGCAACGGGCATGCCGCCCTCGCTCTTACGATGGGTGAAATTTCAAATTGGTTACTCTTTCTTTTGCTTCTTTAGACGTGTATGAGCAGGCATCTGGTGCAACAGTTAGTGGTCCACCGAATTTGCAGAATGAAATTAAATTACTCAATATCGCTCGAATTAGAAA
Organism: Anopheles merus; assembly: GCF_017562075.2. Taxonomy (NCBI): domain Eukaryota; kingdom Metazoa; phylum Arthropoda; class Insecta; order Diptera; family Culicidae; genus Anopheles; species Anopheles merus. The sequence goes on along the minus strand of NC_054081.1, from coordinate 15,572,842 downwards.
CTATTTTGCAGTTTTGGAGTACGTTCACAGCGTGAAATTAATTGTGTTAGTTATTTTTGAGAATATCCAACGTACATACATCATAAGGTTTGGAGGTGCTTTCGTACAGGATGATAGTGTCCAAAAACATTGAGTATCCTGTTATAATGCGTACTATGCAAACTTCAAATTACATCATAGAATAATATATATTTACATAAGCGTCCAAAGCATCACAGAGTCTTAATGCATTACGCTCAACGCTCAAGGAAAACAAAATCTCAAGCAAATAGAGCTGCAAAATAACTCGAAAGATCTGCAGAATATACATTTTAAGGGTTTATTGAGAGGATTGGGCGTAACAAGATCTGTCGGAGATCGCGTGCATCGATGTCAAGCTACAGCATACCGAGCTTCCTGGATCATTATTATTGACTGGACAATGTCACAACGGCATGCACTATCGCGAGCAGGCCAATCAGAATCTGAGAGAGCTGTGTTAAGATTCCACCGAGTAAAACGATTGTTCAGCCCAATCCAGATATATGTAAATGTCGTTAAACCATTTCTCAATATAAATTAAACTATAGATAGCTGATACGATTAAGTAGAGTTCTCATTTGGATATAAGATACACAAAAGCCTCATGATTCTAGCTTCAGAACAAAGCGAATAGGAATAAACATTTTAGGTTTGATATTTTACGAGCTCGTCTTCAGAAGATTCATAGATTCATCTTGAGATATGAACAGAGATCCTGTCCAATCCAATTTCCGTTATATATTTGTGGCAGATATATTTAACTTTCACTCGATTATCTTAGCTTACTCCTGAAATTGATTAGAGAAATTCCTGAAATGAAGTGCTAAAATTCAATAGTAATTTGCTTATTCCATTCCCATAAACATGAGATGCCCCCTAGCTCAGGGCATTGACGATCACAACACCACATTCGTTCATACTTTAGGGACTGGGGTTCCTACAACGTTTCCTAATGATTCAAACTCTAAATCTTTTATTTCTGCCGGCCCAAATATCTAACCACCTGACTGCGGTCGCTCACGTAGGTGTCACGTAGTGATCATGGGAAAGCCTTAAACCACCCTTTGTGAACCGTTTACCGCAAGCCCTCAGTAGTAGCAATCGGCAAACTCAAACGGCAAACAGACGCTGCAACGGGAGCCACTCGAACACAATTTGCCCGCAATATGCTACCTCGGGCCGGCCACAAACACGACAGATTTGCCCGTAATTTGATCCGGAGTGTACGTGCATGTGCGCCAGTGTGTATGGATTCCTCGGCAGCGTCGGTCGGTCGTCGCCGTACCTCAAACAAAACCACAAAACTCGTGTCAACTATTCATGGAGCATTTTAGGGAAGCTGGTTTCGGAACTGCTGGCCACCGTTCGGGGGAAAATGTTTGAAAAATGTCTCTCGCTCTTTCTCTCTCGCTCTCTCTCTGTTGCCCTCTTCACACTGCATCTTTCCATGTACCACAGCAGGGAGGAAATATTTTCGAATAATTTGCTCCATTGCCCTGCTTCTCCCGCTCGCCGGGTAGGTCCTCCAGTGACAACTTTTTTCTTTTTTTGTGCTGCTTCTTTGTTTTACCAATCGTAAAAGGACAGCTGGCAGAAAGAGTGGGTCGGAAGTGGAGGGGAAACGGTAAAGTTCGGAAGCGACATTTGACGCTCAACGCTAGTGAATATTTTATCAGCTCCATCTACTGCCAGATGCCTTACGGTTTGAGCCCCAAAAGCACGAACCCGGGAGCACGGCACGGGAGCACGAACTAGTAACGGCAGATGATGACAGCTGGATTATCCTGGACCTGTCTGCCCCCGGCCTCCGTTTCCTTTCCGAAGCACGTTCGGCCCCAGTTCCTCTCCGAATGCGCCAGTCTATTGCAATTTCAGGCTGCTTACTTCCCTCCAAGCAGCAGACGTCTCACGGGGTCGGGTAAAGAAAAACTAGTCGCTCCTTCTGCGGGAATGTCTGCACTTCCGACTACTTACGCTTGCGTTGGGATTTTAGAGTCCACTCGGTTTCCTCGGCGAAGCAAGTAAGCAAGCAAGCAGGCAAAACAAAAAATCAAGAAGCTCCATTTTGCTGTCACCGTCGTTGAAGGGCAAACGTCCCAAATGGATACTACAAAAATAAAAGTATCACTTCGATGTTTATCTCGTGATTACTACTGCTCCATTTCAAGATTGGTGGAGCTAAAGGGTCGAGAGAGAGAGAGACAGAGAGTGAGATAAGAAAAAAAGAAAGAGAAGAAGAAAAGTGTAAAAAGGGGGACTGGATTTGCGAAAGTTGAAACCATACCGGGAGGTTCTTTCTCGGCACCGGAAGGAATGCTACGCTTCAAGCACGTGACACCGATGTTGAAGTTAACTTTTGGAATGCAACGGGTTTTACGTACCGAAGGGTCACTAGCGCGCGACCATGTCCAGGGCGTGAACCGCGCGTTTGTCGAAGCATTCCAGACAACTCAGCCGTCGTCCGCTGTCCGTTTCTGTAGTAGTCGGTGAAACTTTGGTCTTTGAAACTTCCATGCACCATGGATAGTTCAGGGGGCAGCGAGGGCGATTGGGAAAAGATATGCCCTTCGTTTTCTTTGCTTTTTTGAGACCTGACAGGCCTGAAAGGTTTGAGGCGGAAAGGCCTGACATGTGTAAAGTTGTATAATGGCAATCCAAAAAGGCGTTACGTGTGTGTGTGTGTGTGTGTAATCATCGTAAGTATTTGTGGTTTCATTTTAGACGCATTCAGGACTACCCTGCGGTGATGTAGGTCCACGATAGGAAGTTATTTCCAATTTTTCAATAGGCCTCATCACATTTTCTGGCTTGTTCCAATAAATCATGGACATAGTAAATTTGCTTGCACACACTTGCTATGACGCCACCATTTCAAATTGTTCCTCGTAATAGGCACTTGGCCGGCGATATTTTTCTAGACGCCCAGTATCGATTGCAGCCTAAGCGCCTGATGGTGAGCCTTGTGCAGCGTAATCGCGATTGGTCCATCTAGACGTCTAGCTGGTCTGCCGGGCAGCTACACGGCTAATCCGAAGCATCTTTTAAGCACGAAAAAATTCAATTAGTAAATATGCACAGTGCTCTTACACCGTAACAGGGGGTTGGGGTGGGTTGGGCATGGAAAGAAAGAAGACAAGAGCTGCCCGGTACTGGCTATTCCTGTTATGATACAAGCTTATCATCTTTAGCCCATCTACATGCTCACCTTTCATCCCTCCCGCGCTGTAACGACTCCGTTTCCCACCAGTTCCCGTTCCCGAAAAATGTCGGCTGAGAGCATCGTCTCGCCACCCCCGCGCATGACAGTGCGCTAACGGGAATAAAAGCTTTAAAATTTAATAAGCTGCTAACAGCTTGCCGGATCTTTCCACCGTGTCCGACACCTTATCGTTGTTGTTTTTTTATTCTTCTTGTGGTAGCCACCACTCCACTTCCTCCTCGAACGAGCTCGGGCCAGATTTGTCACGGGCTACATTTTATCACAGACAGCGTGTGCGGGCGCGTGGGAAAAGTGTATGCAGCCCACCCGCCGGGTCGCTAGATCCGGTTTCAGGCGCCCCCTTCCGAATCCTGTCTGGTCTGGTGTTTTTGTCGGTCGAGGTGCGGCAGAAGGAACAGGTCACTCGCTTACTCTCAATCTCCTCCCATCCTCTTTCTCTCTATCGCACCCTCGCTATTTGGTTCCGAGTTTTCTTTTCCCAATGGATGACCCCTCGCCGGGGCAGGCTGCAAGGTGTAAGGTAATATTTTTATCACCTTGCCCGTAAGCGTTACGACCCTTCGTCAAACACAAGCAGCGGCAGGGTAGTCTGCATATGCTTCCTAGGCAGCGGGTAGGGAGGAAAGCAAAACATAAAAGTGCACACAAAAAACATACCCGCAGGAAAAGGTGAAATTAGAGGAGCGGACAAATATTCCCAAACCACGGAACGATGGAAAGGAGCGCCTCCGTTTTTGGGTGATCTTTGGGCAGGCGAGGCAAATATTCTTTTGGTTACCTTTTTAACATCACCCCTGAGTGGCCCTTTCAACACGCTCTACTTGAAAAGGCTGGTTAGAGGTGTGTGTGTGAGTGTGTGTACTGTGTACACAACACCTCTTTGTCCCTTTTTTACTTCTCTGCACCGAGCCTGATGAAATAAATTTGTTGAACAAGCCTGAACAGCCTCTCCAAAAAGGGCCAGTTTGTTGCTTTTGGTGTCGGTTTTGGTGTCGGTTTTGTTTTGTGAAACGGTGCATTTGTTTCCTAATTTTAATTTGCTGACGTATTTATTGCCTTTTTTAATGAATTGAGCCGTCGAAGTAAAGAAGCGATTAAAAAGCCACCAAAAAAGTTTTATGGCATGGGCATTGCATAACTTTAGGCTTATTTTTGTTCGGTATTCGGCATAATATTATACAAAAATCTGCGCCGGAAGGTATGCAATTGGTGGGACAAATGTTTTGCCAATTATAAAAAGACTCCCGCTGGTTTGGCTGTTCTGAGCGCCTAAATGTACCTTAAATGTCTTTTCCATGATTTACCTAAAAGGAAAATCACAAATGAAAATGAAACAATTGTTTTATTTACGAACCGAAGAAGAAAAGCGTATACTGTGTGTGCCGTGTTTAATATTAAACGTACATGAACACGTTACAAAGCTCTGATTCTATACTGGAATTTTGTTATTTTTTTAATACTGGAAGCAGTGTTGATTTTTTTCCTGCAGTACAACATTTTAATGTATTGTTGGTGTGCTTTATCCGTCCCAATCTAATTTGCAATCCAAGATTAGTAAAAAAGCTCAGATAATAGCACCAAAAACAAAGTGTAAAACACACACCACAGACACATAACATACACATATACACACACACACACACACACACACATGCCACACAAGAACAGTCGGTTGGTTTTATAACACTCGTCGAATGGCAAACCACTCAGCGGCGCTGATTTGCATTACGGTGGAGCTGTTTTGTTTCGCCAATTTGAATAATTAATTCATTTGCAAATGCTGCCGCTGTTCAGCCTGCAGGCATAGTAACTCTCGGGAACGACCGACTGCTTCCGGTCGTCGCAAGTGACAGTCAGCGAATGCGTTAGCAGCCGAGAAGCGTGCACCGTTGTCGGTCGGTCGATCGAAGGGAAAGGAAAATGGTAATGAAAAAAATATTCTTGTATCGCTGCAAAGTGGTGTAATTTTGACTACGTAAACATTATGACAATTTGTTTACGTATGATGATCCACGTTGACAAAGTGAACGAGTAAAGTTAAAACTTTGCAATGGTCTATAAAGAGTCAAGGTCTAATCAGATTCTGCCAAACGTTGAGATGGTTGCCAATACTCAAAAGTAATACAATGGTCAAAAAGCGCAGCTATGAAATACATTTGTCAATTAATTTGTGGCAAAGATCGAAATAACCGATTATTTCCCTTCAGAACTGCAGAACAGAGCAATCTACTACTCTTTGCGCAAAGTAATTGCAACATTTTCATAACTTCAGTTTATAAATATAATTCAGAGCACAATTTCCTTTTCACCGAAACAGTCACAGAAACAATCCTGGATCGGCGGTTTCCCAGGAACTCGTTAAATATTATGTTCACAAACTTTGCAAAACCGTACGCTCTTGCCTCCCAATTTTAATCCAGTAAATGCTCATAATCGTCCCGAAACCTGCGCACCATGGAGCTATTCATACCGCTCGAGATAAATATATGCCTCTCAGTTCCCTGCCTTCCCCACGCAAAGTGGTCGTTCTTGATTTTGTCTCCTGTTTCGGGAAAAATGGTCCCATGCTGCCCCATCTCGTTCAGTTGCTGCGTCGTTTCAGTTTATGTTTGGCGGTGCGACGAAAATGAACACCCGTGGGACTCTCGCCGGTTTCATGCACAGCCCCCAACCAAACCAGACCGGCGAACGTGAAGGTCCGTTCGCGAAAGGTCCAGTAAATAATCCGCTTTTAATAGGACAAACCACGCTATGCAGAGCTTTGCGGGGAGCGAGTGGTGCACAATTTCATTGACAATCGCAAACGATTTAGCAGCGCAATTGCGGTAAGGTGAAGCCTGCCATGAGGATGAGAAGTTAATGAAAGCCACCATGGGGCGGCCTCGGGCCCACCACGGTACACGCTGCAAAGATTCGGAAATTAACTTTGTCTTCCACGCTTTGTGCGGGCAGGGCGAACGATGTTATTTTGAATGGCTGTATGCTTGTCGTTTCCGCTTTGCGTAACGATTCTGCAGAAGGGTTGTTTTCCTCTCTTATAATCGGACAGACGAACCCTATACGACGGTTGACCCTCGGTACCAATAAATATGTTTCTGCGGACTCGGGACAAACAGGATCGGTACAGGACCGTTGCATGTGGTTCCGGTGTGTGCGCGTGCATTTTTTATGATATTCAAGTTTGGTTTGTGGTTGGGATTATTGCTTTACATCCCACAATCAGTGGTGAACGAAAATTGGTTCTTCATCGTTTTGTAGGGAGCTTTTCATCGAATACGGGCCATTTGCTGAGATGAAATTTCAAAAAAAAAATCATCTTTTTGTTAAGTTATTTTTTATCCTCAGAACTAAGAGAAAACCAAATTATTGCAAACCGTATAAACATATTTTAGTGGTGGAAGTTCGCTTATCATTTGGTAATATAATCGATCGAGCGCGATCGCAGTTGTTAAGAAATATTGCTTGTTATAAAGCAAACATAAGTAAAAAATAAAAATAAGGCAAATATCAAATATTGACATCACTGCATCATCATCCATTGAAAAAACAATAATACAGTGTTACTTACTACTACATAGACAAGAAACTTAATTTCAATCTTCAAATCAACGAAGTGATAAAAAAAGGACAAGAAAAAAGTAATTTGTAGATTTAGGAATGACTTATGCCTAATTGGAAAATTAGAACATTATAAGTTCTCACATTTTGTACAGCTCGAACATTAAGTGCATTTTCTACACATTTCGAAACTTGAGCAACAATTATTATTATTTGCTAATGAAATACAATTGAATAGCTTAGCTTAGACAGCTTAGGCTATAGAACTGGGCTAAGCAAATAACACATGGTTACAATAGACGAACTTTGTCATGTGTGATGTTACATATACTGCAGTGGATGTCTGTTAAACAGCAAATCATATACATAACGATGATATTTATCTATACACTGCTGAATGGGCTGTTGCTTGACATGAATCCAATTCAACTACATGAATCCAAAGAGGGATAGATATACACTACTATAGGACAAAATTTGCAGGGATGTCATGGCTTTCAAAATGTAATATTTAGTTGAAGTACAAACCTGTTTTGTTTAACAACCTTTAAACAACTAAGAAAACCAATATCCATGCATTCAAGTGATTATATGCGGGTCATATTAAGAATGATTATACATAATAACTTATTATGTATACATTGTAGTTAGATTAATATCTAATTTGTTAGAATGTCTACTATTATTAGTTTGATGTAGGTTAAAGATTATTCGCATAAGAAGTTAGTGTAATCTGTGTCTGTAGAAAAAATCCGTTGATCAGCACCACGTTGATGATGATGATGATTGTTTTTTTTAAGTAAAAAAAGAAACTAAATATTTAAATAAGATAAAAGAGACTGCATAGCAGTGCTGCACAATGTCACTGTCAATGTCATAAAAAATCTGACTGAAACAAAATCCATATCAGCGTCACGTGCTCAATTGTGATAATCAGAGCTGATACTCAAAACGATTGATATGACTTTGCGACACTTTTGCGACCATTCCTTGGTCAGTCACTATGTCTTGACTTTTTTTACTGTGTCAGTAACAGTTTTGCAAAATGTCACTGACAACTTCTGACTGAAACAAAATCATGTCAACGTCACAAGCTCTACTGTGATGATCAGAGGAGAGCCTCAAAGAGTTGGTGCGATCATCACATACTTGGAGACATTGTGTGCAGTCACGTAACGTAAGCAGTAGAGTTGCTGCTAATGAATGATGGTTTATTTGAAACACATACAAATTTATTTGTAATTCAAACGATTATTCAACCATTTTGCAACGGGAAAAAATTCGAAATGGAAAAAAAGTATTTTATTCGAATTGTCGGATCTGAAAGGTTTTACACTGTTTTATTATTATTTATTTGTAAATCTATAATGTGCCATAGGGCCTTGTTAAGACGGGATACAATGAATATTACATAATTATAATGTAAGAATTGTCAAGCTTTTTTTTCAACTGCTCTCAGCAGGCAGTTTAGCGCGGGGGTTTTGTTTTGCGATAAACAAAATTCTACAAAACAAGATCCTCCTAAATTTCCTACGGCAACCCAAGTTCTACAAAGGAGAAAAGCTGCAAAATTATTTAAAACCACTGGTTTAGCGTTTAGCAATACGATACGTACGTTGATTTAAAAAAAAACTTAAAAAGCCCATGTTATGTCTTTTGAACCAATTAAAAAAACATAGCTAAAGCAATTTTAGAATGGAACGCGAACACTTTACCTTTTCGCACGCACATTTCAATGCATGCCACTCCTTCTGTAAAGTTGCCATTTTCATTTATCACCCTTTGCAGTATCTACTGTATCTACGTTTTTTTTATCTCTTTAAAGCGATTCCTTCTTCCTACACTCACAAAGATTGTAACTCAAAAGTGAGGTTAAGTGCATCTAAATGGCCAACGCAACAAAACCGCATCAGAGGAACAATAAGAAGACAAAAAACACTCACAAAGAGCACACACCGCAAAAGGCCGAAGGACGCCTTTCTGTGAGTGAGTGTCTGTTTATTGTTATCATAAGTTGCACTACTTGCCGGTATGCCGCACAAACCCAGGGTAGGATGCCCTGTGTCTCGGGGCAGCTTGTGCGCCCTCTGCCGGCGCAAAGTTAAAGAAAGAAAACACACAAAAAGCGTCATTTTAACAAGAAGCACATGGAGAAAACAACGGCTTGCTGGCCGGGCGAGGGAGGGCGGCGAGGCAAAGTAGCCGGCTCGCTGAATGCTTCCGGGTTGATGGTTTCATGACTGTGTTCTCCACTCCCCTTCTCGATCCCTTCTATCACCCTTCACCCTTGCTTCGGGTGTAGCTTTTCGCCGTGTTTTGAGCGTTCTTCTACTTGGTTTTATACTAGCTGTTGTTTAGCCATTGCCGCACTGCTACCACAGCTTCCCATCGCTAGCCGCGCGCAGCCGGTGCCTTTGTGCCAGCTTCCAGAGATTGTTTTATTTTCCACCTGCATACCCCGGATCCATTAAATCCGTTCGTGCAGCGCAGCGGTACCGGGACCAGAAGGAGGGCAAAATTGTCGAGCAAAAAAAGAAGCAAAACTAGCCGCTGCTCACGCGAAAGGCTTTCGGGATGCAGTCGACTCATTTCCTGCCCGGCCCCGCCCCACCGGTCGCTTTCTGGCCCGACGGTTTCAATGGCAAATTGCAGCGAAAGCCAAGCGATTCGTCGCAACGTAAGCCATTATAAGCGGTTCCGCGTTCAGCAGTACGACTGCACGACACTCCGGTGGCATGAATAACAAGCGCGCCAGACCCTCCGCCCGCCGTGTCGCAGCATTCGACCCATGGGCTGGGTTTAGCCTGTTATTATTCCATTCTTTCTCGATTGGACCTCGATCCCACGTGCCGTCCCGTGGGTGCCATAACGTGCCGGCACGGTGCAGCTCGGGTGACTTTTCTCGCTTTTCTTCTGCGTGCTCCATTCCCATCACCTCTGTTTTCCATGTGTTGTGCTTTGTGAACGAGTTTGCTTTCTTTATGCTGTTTGTATACACTTTGGCCCTTCTTGGTCGTACTACGAACGCACAAAAAAACTACTAAGCGCTGGAATGATGAGGTTGAGAATAGGAGAGAGAGAGAGAGAGAGAGAGAGAGAGAGAGAGAGAGAGAGAGAGAGAGAGAGAGAGAGAGAGAGAGAGAGAGAGAATAGAGTAGTAACTGGGTAGGGAGGCAGGGAGATAAAAATTGCCATTCACGGATTACAGTGGGGAACGAGCCGGAAGCTGTAGATGTTATTTTTTCTTGCCCCCTTTTGCCGTTGCCCATTTCGCTGGTTCAGTACGGAGCGTCAACGCTTGGGAAACACTTTATCCGAATCGTGGTTTCGTACCGGGCACCTGGATGCTGGGCCCTGCTAAAATGGTTGTAAAATTATTTACAATTACTTGGCCGATCGGTATCGGTGAACGGGCGGCTGTTAGGTTCGGTTGATTTGCCGCCGAACGTTTACACTTCATTACGGTGTGGTGTGTTTAAAAGAGCACTCCAAGTGAAAGGAATTGAAGAGTAGTGCTTGTAAACGAAGCGTCATGGGATGAACTTGAACAAGCCGAATTCTGTCGGCAAGTAGGAGCATTTTCAATTTGAGGACTTAAAGCTCAAACTGATTTTGTATGTTTTTTTTTTAAGTTAGTTTCATTTTTCTGTTATGGTTTTACGAATACTCGAATCAGGTGCTGACTTTTTCTATCCAAGTTTTAGAGTCATTTATTAAAATCAATTAATTAATTTTCTTATATAAATATCAGGCATCATGCAAATAGATAAAAGTCTCTATTTTCTGCCTGAATTATTAGCAATCACTATAATATATATATTTGGCTTAAGGAAGATGAACAAAAGAGACACTCCAATAAAGATTAATTTGTTCTCTCAAAATAGCTCCTTTTGCTTCATTATATCCGACCATTTAATCGTGTCACCGTGATTTACCGTTTCCAACGCTCACCATATGTTGCTTGAAATTATCGCGTGTTGGGAAGAATGAGATAGAAAGACAGGGGGAAAAACATAGGCCACTCAATAATGATGGGCAGCTCGCTCACCATCGGCTGAGCAAGAGTAGTGCGCCTAGCGAGAGCCCTAAAGCTGCACTTTTTCCGAGTGGTGACGAAAGGCGTCATCCATCAATTACGCAGCCTAAAATTGCACACCCCACTCTCCCTAGTGTAACAAACTGTAACGTTCCAAGAAACCTCCCCTGAAAATGTACACAGCTGATTGTAACACCCCCGCCCCTCCCTGAGATAGTTCATGTTATTGAACAGAATCGCATTTAATTTTTTTTTGTGAATTCTACTTTATTTTATTTTATTGTGTTATATTAGCATTTCATCAAAAATAAAAATATTTTTACGTAATAAAAAGTTGTCCCATATTGTACTATGTTATTGCACTGTTTTTACATCACCATCATTACTAAAGAAATGCATCCAAACATCTTCATATGTTCACCTTTACATAAATAAATATTAATAAATATGTTACATAAATATATTCTACTTTACAGATAATTATTTTTTTAAACGCCATCTATTTGTTTGAAAAGAGTTCGATTTGAAAGGAATTGGATTGGTATTACACCTGTTTCCGGCGTTACACTTGAATCTTGTAGCATTTGGTTCGAATCGCGTATTGTCACCAGCGAATTGCATGCCACTATAATCAAATTCGGTTGAATTTTATTCCGCTTCTGAGGTTCGTCGTACGTTCACTCCCCGTATTAACCTGGCTGCGTGGTACTTCAAAAGTTTTAGAAGCTTTTTCAAGTCGGCATAACCGTGTAGATTGTTAAGTCATAAAGAAAAATCATCGTTTAGTTATCATTTCTTATTATGCATTACAGCCGTTCCCGCTAAATTTTGACTCTAACTCACCTATTTTTGTCTCGAAGGCACCAATTTTTGACAGCGTGTCACGATTTTTGCCTCGAAGGCATCAATTTTTGACACCGCGCATCATTTTTTGCCTCGAAGGCATCAATTTTTGACTGTGAGTCAATCGCTTTATTTACAAAATTTTAAGTAATTTCTGAAACTGTGTGTTTTGAAATGATTGAAATAAAGTTCAGTAATGACAAATATTATTGATAGAATTTAAAATAAAACAGTTGTTTTGCCAATTTTGGAAGTTTTAATGGAGTGAAAAAATTTGGCTTGTGTTTTCAGCTGTAAACAATAGATTTAGAATTTCTAAATTTCATCATTTTTTCTCAAGAAACAATCAATTTACACAGCTTTTGTATTTTTTATAAGATGTAAGATAACAGCCGAGCCGGTCTCGTAGTACAGTCGTCAACTCGTACGACTTAACAACATGCCCGTCATGGGTTCAAGCCCCAAATGGACCGTGCCGCCATACGTAGGACTGACTATCCTGCTATGGGGGGATCAATAAGTCAATGAAAGCCAAACCCACAAGTAGTGTGGTACAGGCAGGCCTTGACCGGCAACGGTTGTTGAGCCAAAAGAAGAAAGAAGAAGATAACAAATGATAAAAATCTGTTTAAATACCTTGTAAAATTGTCACGATTCCTACAGGAGTCAAAAATTGATGACTTACAGACAAAAATAGGTGCGTTAGAGTCAAAAATTGATGCGCACTGTCAAAAATTGATACCTTAGAGCCAAAATTAGGTGGCAACGAATGTATGTTAAAAAATTAGCCTCCTCCTCCCCCATATAACAAAATTTAACGTTTATTGAACCCACCCCCCCCCCCCTTCCATCCTATCGGAGTTACGTAATTGATAGATGACGCCTAATTGGTACCTTTGTTAAAAAAGTGTAAAATCAGACCAGTTTGCGAACGAAAGGTGATTTCCGACTTTATTTTGGATTTTTCATTTTGTTTTGCTCAGCGAAATGAAGGGTGAACGTTTATTAACTGTCGCACGGAGCAATTGAGTGTTTTGTGATTATTTTGACTGCATTGGATTAGAATGGGCTGAAAATGCTTGACGAAGCAGTGCTTACGGTAGCCGCTTTTTATTCGTTTGCATGCTCAAACAAGTCTCAAAATAGAGGGAAGAAGTAAAAAAACCAACACACACACACACACTCACAAAACAAAGCAGAGCTATTTATCAACTGGAAAACAAAACCACCGGCAACAAACCATCCAATCCCACGCTTGCACGCTCACCGCCAGCAGAAGAAACAGAACACGCTGTACAAATAAATAAAACCCCCACGTCCCTGCCGTGCGCTTCTCCATTCCAGTCAGTAACATTAGCAAAAAGAAGAAAAAATAAGAACAAACGTTCGTTTGATCGATTCGACGATCCAGAGCAAGAAAGGCGAACACATATGAGGAAAGCACATTTCAGTAAAAATGCTCACTCCCGCTCGATTGAACCGTTGCTCGCGTGCGGTTGCTGTATGCATGTGTGAATGCGTGTTAGTGTGTGAGTGTGACGTTGCGATTTGAGGGGTAATAAAAGGAATAAAAGAAAATGAGGGTTAACCAAAAGCGGCGCGCAATGATGCACCGCGTGATGAGCGGATTTTGTCACTGGTGCTTGTGGTATTGTGGGTGATAGAGGTTGCGGGTCGAACGATTTGTTTTCTTTTGCACTTTACCGGTTAATATTTTCTCCATTTGCCATTAGGACATTTTTTTACTTTTTTAGAAAATTTCAGCCTATCGGCCTCATTTACCTCTTTAAATCAGTAAATAAATCTATTCGTAAAATATAACATTCTTCTTAGCAAACCATTCGTGGTTTGCAATTACATTATCACGCGTAGTCTCGGCAAGCTTAATGCTATTAGTCGGTTTTTATCAAAAGTGGTTGGATTTCTTTATACAGAATAGTACGGGTACGGAGAAATTAAAAAAAAAATGCTGGCAATCGCTGTCTGTTGCTAGGATACGCCTTGGTAGCAGGCCGGGTTATTACGTCCTGCGTTGGCTGGTTAATCTATTATTTAGTTTCTAAGAACAGGTGTGATACCGGAAATCCAGCAGAAAGTGAGGGTGAATTCGATATTTTCCTGAGCTATTGGATGTTCGGGTCATGGATTAGGGCGTTGAGGTTGGTAGTGCTGCTTGCGAAGTTCAAAGCGGAGGTTGCTGTTCAGAGCGCCAAAAAGGATGCAATTTTAATTATTTAACTTTTGTTTAGTGCTTATTGGTATTCAAAGAGTGGCCAAAACAGGCTTTATAATTTGTACCGCTTATGTATGCAAATTATCGTATGCAAGCTATTTTTATCGTATTTTTATTTTTCTGAAACGTTTGGATGAAACTAAAGCTTACATACAGGCGTTAAACTGCGATTACATTATAACACATGTAGATGTATGCCAACATGGGTGAAACATGTGCTATTCTTGCTCTCTTATTCTTATTCATTGTTTTGGCGCAATAAAAACCAAACAAAATGAAATACATCTTCCGATACACCAGCGCTGCTGACACTAGCAAAATGCCAACCAAGACATCTCTGACTGCATTCATCGCTTTGTCTCGTGCTTTTGATCGATGGCCCGATGACAGCAATTTAAACATCCACGGCACATGCAGTAACATCCAACTGCCAACCGTTTGTCATCCCGGGGCGGAATGCACTACCGCCGGACACAACACGCTGTCACTGTTTTACGCATCGCCGTTGCCGTCCGGGTTTCGCTGCACCGCTACCGAGTCCCATGATTATGGTAATGAAACGGATGACTTGCAGCTACGAGCTGCGGGCCCCTTTGGGCGTTCTGACAAACATTCCCGAGCGAGGTGACAAATGCGCCCAGCGAACGGTCACCGACCGAATTCCGGAACACGATCCCGTGCTGCCGCATTTATTGTGCGTCTGTACACGGTGCCAAACCGCGCCGCTGTCCGTTGCGAGATCCTGGCCCCCCAATAGAGCGGGTTTGGAGTTTTGAGCTCGCATATTTTGGTGACGTTAGCATTTTTCCCGGCTCGGTCCAGAGACGCCGGGCGGAAGTTAGAAAGCAGGGTGCAAATGTTACAACCGATAGCAAAAAAAAGACCATACTGTGAAACAAAACTTTGTAAGCGATCACACTGCCAACTATCGAGCGGGCTACAGCTACAGGCAGGCACCATCGCTGGATTGGACAAATTTTGCAAATTCTAGCGCAAAACGGAGCCCGCTCGTTTGTTTACTTGGGTGGTTTTTGAGCGCTGGAGGGTATTTGTTTTTGTTTCATGCTCTTTTTGCCTCCCCTCTCTCCCGTCTCGTGTCGCCAGCTACTACACGGCTTGCTTGCATTGATAATTTATAGGATCGTTTTATTTTGATTAAAAATATTTTAAGTGCTGTAAAGTGTCAGCAATAAAATGCTGTCGAGTTTGCCCCCGCTCCCCATGTTGGCTTCCCCGTCCCTCGCTACACTGTGACTGGTCCCTTCCAGCACAGCATCAATTTCGGCTTGCACGTTGCCGTTGCCCGCTTCCAAAAACATCCACTACAACGATTTGTGACTGAAAACAGAAAACAACAAAAAAAAAACTGAAAAATATCAACCATCACAACTGAAAACGAAACCACACCATAGAGTAATGTGTGTATGCGGCTGTGTGTGTGTGTTTGTGTCATCAGTATGCATCATCAGGCGGCATTGCGCTATTTGCGCGTCGCCCTAAAACCGCAACAGAGCGTTCTTTGCGAGGTCGAACCGCTGCAAAGAAGCGGTCAGCGGTGTCGAGTTTCATGAAGATTTATGGTCCACATTTTATGCACTCACCACTTCACTGTGAGTGCTTTAGATGTTTTTTGTTGTTGTTGTTGTTTTGCTTCCTTTTTTTGTGCAGGAACCGGAGTGGGGCAGTGATCTGATGGGGAGAACGGGAGCATTTCAACGCTCGATGACAATTTTGGGCATGACAATTTGTTCTGTTTTTGCTTCAACGATTCTGCGTGATTACATCCGGGGGTCTAGAGAGGGGGCGAAAATAGCGCAAAATGAGGAGAAGAGGCGTGCGAGGGACGTGCAAGGATGGATGCGAGAAGGTGGGAGGTGAGTTGGTGGATGGAACGCTTAGAACGCATTCTGATTGTTTAAAAAAATAAAAGACCTACGAATTACAATAGAGTTACAACAATGGGCGAATTGTTCTTAGCAGCCATTTTGAAATAGCTGTTGCACGAGGGAAAAATAGAACGAATTGAAAATAATCTTTAAACTCATAGAAAGCTAGTTTTGGATTTGAATCAAACGAGTGCAATTGTAATTTATTTGCTAATTTGTTCGTTTGTTAAACGATTAATCATGAAACGGGTAACATTGGGAGTTTCAATCAAAATAATCATAGTGGGCATTGAATCTTATAGGCATCGCAGTCTTAGGTTCATTATCACCATATGCACGTCTAGTTTGGCTCTTCTTCAACTCTTCATAGCCTATAGTTCCTTAAAGTACGAACAGGTGCGTTGAAACTAACTCTAGCTAAAAGGTCCGGTGAATCTATCCCTCCTAGGATGACTTATTTCAAGCATGTACTTTGCGCCGTTTCGCGACCAGTAGCGAGAATTTCTAGCATTAAAAAATTAAACTCCGTTTGCGCTAATTAGATCTCACTGCCACGTTACGCCAGGGTGTGGACCGTAAAACTAAACGGGTGATTTTTGTTTGCACTGTCTCGATCATATTCGTCTATAACGAATTACGATAAACACCAAACTTCTTCTTCTTCTTCTTCTTCTTTGGCACAACAACCGTTGTCGTTCAAGGCCTGCCTGTACCACTTGTGGGCTTGGCTTTCAGTGACTAATTGATTTCCCCCCATAGCAGGATAGTCAGTCCTACGTATGGCGGCACGGTCCATTTGGGGTTTGAACCCATGACGGGCATGTTGTTAAGTCGTTCGAGTTGACGACTGTACTACGAGACCGGCTTACCAACACCAAAATACTGAGGAGTATTTTCAGATGAATCTGACTAGTGATCTGTAGAGCTCGACAAGACAATGTAGGTCATAGAATTCGCTCGATTACCTGCGTATAAATCCTAGCATTTTGTTCGCTCTATCAATAATTTCATTATGGTGTACAAGAAAGCCAACTTTACAGTCAAAGGTAACTCTCAAATATTTTGCTGCATTACATCGTAACGGTTGTGTGCCGGAAATGCAGTAGTTATACGCTATTCGACAATTCTTCTTCTTTGGCACAACAACCGCTGTCGGTCAAGGCCTGCCTGTACCCACTAGTGAAGTGAGCTTGGCTTTCAGTGACTTATTGTTAACCATAGCAGGATAGTCAGTCCTACGTATGGGGGCACGGTCTATTCGGGGCTTGAACCCATGACAGGCATGTTATTAAGTCATACGAGTTGACGACTGTACCACCAGATCGGCCCAAGATTCGACAATTAGAATGGTGAAAAGACAAGGACGAACATTTATCAACAGAAATTTGCAGGTTGTTCAGGTGCAAGTCAGAAAAAGAGTCAATCGATGATTGCAGGACAAGATAACCACCAAAACACCTCACAGGTACAAACAGTCTCAGATAGTCCGAAAACAATAAACACTCAGATTCCCTTACTGCAGTAGTAACGTCGTTGAAAAATAGAGAAACCAGTTAAGGTCCAAGGCTACTTCTTTGTGGCACGCCTGAACTACTAACGGAGTGGAAAACCCAAGTCGTGCAAGCTTCGCCAACAGCAAGTGATGATTCACCCGATCAAACACGGGCTTAAGGTCAGAATAGATTACATCCATCAGGCTTCGGTCACACTGCGGACAGGGAAAAATCCTTGTTGGTTTGTTCAGCGAGCGGCAGCAGTTCAAGAGCGAATTCTGGACGATGCTTTCAAAATCCTTAACACGGGCAGGCAAATTATGCCACGGTAGTTTACCGCTAAGCTCTTATTCCCCTTTTTCTGGACAGGAAACATCTAGGACGATTTTCATGCTGCTGGTATATGCGCTGATTGAGCGAGGGTTGAGGGAAGATACGGGCCAGATGTCCAGTTAAAACTTCGCTACAATTGGCAAGAATTGCAATCAGAAAGCCATTTGGCCCCGGGTTGTTAGAGGGTCTGACCTGCTTGAGTGTTCTTAGAACAGAATCTAAGATAAGATCATTTATATAAATTGTGTGCAGTGATGTTCCGAAATCTCGCTTGTTATGTTCCATTGTTTTGGTAAAACCTATAGCGGGATGAAATAAATTTCGTTTTAAGCGTGGTAATTGAGCATTAGACCACGGTGGGCTATGTCGTGGACGTTTTATAGTGCAACTGACAGGAAAGTGTTACGTAAATTTCCGGTTGAATCGAGTGAATACGTCCAGTTTTAAAGGAATAACCAGTCAGAGGATTGCAGTAGATCATTTAGAAACAAAAGGTTTTGTGCAACTGTAGTTGAGACCTGGTGTGACATCTTGAAGAGATGTAGTGGAGAGCTAAAAACATTATGCTTTGGTTAAGCCGTTAGTCAAGCATAGCTCTAAAGGCAGATGATGGCAATATTTGCAAGTATGGGGGAAGGGTAAGGTTGCCGATGGAGAGCATTGTTGCAGGATATCGTCGCACAAAAAACTCAAATCGAGGTAGTTATCCGGTAGTTTTGAATTTTGTTAATCTAGCGCAGCGACAAACAGAAGGTACGCGATCCTCGAGTTTTCGTAATCAACTTGGAGCACAAGTGGATATGTTTCATGGAATATCCAATTAAGGTTTGACAAATTGAAGTTCCCGCTCCGTCGTCAATTGTCAAACAGATTGATAAAATAGCCGACGTAGAATAACGCTATAAAGCCTGCGTTTTACTTGATCGCACTTGGTTTAGTACATAGCACAGCTAGTCAAATAGTCGTAGCTAAGCACTAAGTCAAAAATAAAACAACGAATAGCTGTGGCAATGGCTCTTACTTTAACCAAAAAATATTATAATGCGCCTAAATGTATGTAAGCTGCATTGCAAAACTGTTTTGTTTTCACAGTTCTTCATTACTCGAGCAGCAATATTTCCCAGCAACAATAACTGATCGAGAAGGTGGGAGCAAAACTTTGATCGATAACGCAACCCAACAGCAATACCCGTTGCTTTCATTTCGCCCCATGCAATGCATGGACTGAAAACGACGAACCGAAACAAAATGCAAGAAATAGCATGCAGCTCGAACCGATCCCGTGGGGCGCCGATGATTGGTTTTGTTGTGTCGAGTGAGCGCACTGAACGAACGGTTCCGGATGCCGGATGACCGTCGAATGGTTCTAAGCGGCAAACTGCACAATACTCCCAGGGCGTCCCCCCCCCCCTCTCGGCACGCTGAACTGTGCGAAAGGAATAGATTCCAATTATTTTCGGACATTGCTGCCCGCTTTGCTTTGCTCTGCCCTGTTTGAACCAGGGCTCGAATTTAGCATCCCTCGTCGCCCGGTTCGTTATAGAAGGCAGTGCCAGTCATTTAGGCAAGCGTTTAAACGTGGGAAATCGTGCTGTCCCCGGTGTGCTCGCGTCACTAGTCACTTTTTTGTTTGTTTTATGCTTCCGGTGGGCGCTCCCTTGTTGGCAGTAGATGTTCACTTTTGGCTTTCCGATGGACAACTGCTCCGACTCGACCAGCACACATCCCTGCCAATGGCTGTTTGCTTGCGTACGGCGTGCTAGACGATACGGTACGATACGAAGGCGAGACAAGCGCACTGCCAAAGAGCAGCTCGCTAGAGACAGCCTTCGCTATGACCGATCAGCTCCGATCAATTACGAAGTATCTGGGACAGGGAGTGATTGCAACACCTCTTCAAGAGTGCAGTGAGCCTGTTGACGCATTCTTCAGGCATAATTAAAAATGGACCTTCCTTCCCAAAACGGACTGCCACGGATTGTCCATTGAATGCACTTGTTGTGGAGCGCAAGAAAGCAGCACTGCAACTATCTACAAAAATCAAACACACTCGCTCATTTGGTGTTCGATTTATGGGAAATGAAATAATGTTCCTTCACTTGCATTCAGTGGGGCATCACTGCAACCCACTCCAAGCAGAAAATATGCAAAGGAAGCGAGATAGATGAGAAGCGAAAAAAGTCACCAACAAACCAACCGATCGCGATATCCTCCCTCTCGGGTAGCCCCATGCCAAGAACGAAGGCGAAGAAAGGCGAATCTCAATAGTAGAAAATGATGCTCTTTCCCCGCAAAATGTGGCTTGCCAGTGGTAGCTTGCGGTACATATTCAAGAGGCAAAGGCAAGGAAGGATGAAATGGCAGGACGAGTTTGAAAAATTTCCGTATTCTATTTTTATTTTCCAATTTAAATTATTCGCACTTCACTAGAGATGTCACGACAAGGGAACCGGCCGGGGGCCAATGCTTTCACGGGAGGCCAACTTGGCGATGACAATGACAGTGTCACAGTGCCGGAGCACACACACACACACCACCACGTGTTCGTTTTGCCCGCATTTCATCGGTTTCGCGTTGGTCTCGCTCTCGATGCGGATCGCTTTGCACAGTTGCCATGGGAAAAGTCATTCACATCACCGCCAGGCTTTGGCGTACTGGAATCGTGTGTTTGGGTGTGTGTGTGAAAGTGAAGTTTAGGGACGAAAGACAGGTTTCGGGACGCTTGGCAGGGTGAGGTGTATTTTATCATTTATCAACTCAAACGTTTGCAGCGCCGTTGCTAGACAGCTCGTGTGCCTTTGTGCTGTCGCTCACTGGTACCGATTTTAAGTGAATTTTAATTTCGATTAGATGCTATCGGACCATCTGCTGTGGGGTGTGCTCGTCCGTGCTTTAGTTCCACAGGCACAATGCTTTACAGCTGAACATGGCCAGGAGTGTTGACAGCGTTTTTTCGAATAATTGTAATAATTGCGTTACCGTTGGGGCTTGAAGTTGACTAGCAAAAATATCTGATAAATATGTTATTTACCTTTTATTTGTGCCGATTATGTTATTTTGATAGAGAGCAATGAGTCTCAAATTCTACCATCTGTACTGTAGATAAATTTTTGAAAGAGTTTTATAGCATTGATACACATTAGTGTTGCACAAGTTTACGAATAAACGCCTTATGACAAAATGTTAGTATTGCTAATATTGGTAGGATATTTTATCAAAAATAATAAGCCAACTGAAAACTGTCATTGGAATAATAATCGATTATTAGATTACGCTTTCGAATAATAATAGTTTAATGCCTAACGATATGCAAAATGAATGAAAAAAATTAACGCATTTACTTTATATTAGCTATTTAAACGAATTTTTAACTATTGCTTGGTATTCTGTGGCTAA
This sequence comes from Anopheles merus, assembly GCF_017562075.2. Lineage (NCBI taxonomy): Eukaryota > Metazoa > Arthropoda > Insecta > Diptera > Culicidae > Anopheles > Anopheles merus. Next base: position 15,551,823 of record NC_054081.1, on the reverse strand, counting down.
AAGATGTACGAAAATTTTGCAAATATATCGCTACAGTTGATGTTACCTTTTTTTTTGCTAACCGGATCAGCATTGCGTCATTGGGCCTGATAAGCGGACAATTGCTTCTGCCCTTTGCACCGTAACGCCGATGCAAGTGCAACGCTGGAAGTAAATCAATAATCACCCGCGTATCCAAAAGGGATCCGCCGCATTCATTCAAACACACGACACACACACACACACATGCATATAACAACGGCCACGTGGCTGAACCATCCGGGTGTGAGTGAAATGAGCAGAACCGAATTTAATTAAGTGTATCCAAGAGCAGCCCTGAGCGTACGTTGTCACCGGTGGTTTCCGGCCGTTCAATAACCAGGCCGGGTTGTTGATGGATCGATTTACGCCCTGCTGCCCCTGTGTGATCACCGGATCACAGGAAAAGAGGATGAATTAGCAAAAGCTGGCGCAAGACGAGACAATGCCCGACATCGCGGAAATGAGTTTTCCCGAACCGGGCCCAGCACTATCCGGCAAGTGTTTGGTGCAAGTATGCACATGTCCGGGATGAAGCGGTTTTTTTTTTCATAATGTACATCACGTCCAGGACGGTCCAAATGGGTGTACGATGTGTATGTGTGTGTTTGTGTAGATTGAGAAGTGTACAAAAATTATTAATTATCGTTCAAGTGGTGTGGTGCGGATCGGAGTTGAAGCAACACAGACCGCTGGTGTCCCTATTTTTTCGTTGCTTTTGTCCTTTTTCTTGGCAATGCGGGACATCCAAAGCAGCTTCCCTCTAGGGTGCAACTTTTCTCACCCAGCGTTTTGCACCGGAATCGGAAATCGAATTAAATCGGTCGCCTGGTGTGGCCAAAATCTTTGGTCGGATGATTGGATTTCGGAATCCGGCAAAGCGAGTGATTGATAGCTTCAATTAACTTAACCAACTGCAGATTCGGTGTGCGAATTACGTCAATGCTGATAGTGGAGCAATTTAGCGTCGTTTCTGGGTGCAAAATATTGTTTCGCAAAGGGTTTTTAGTGCCGAATCGGAAGATTGATTAATTGTTTTTCAACAACGCTGGTGGTCTGGTGGCTTTGTCTGTCGTAATCGAATAATTGAGCTGAACGATTTGACAATTAGCGTGGCTCTGGACTGTCAGTAACTTTTGGATGAAAAAAAAACAATTCGAATCAAAAATCTAAGCAACAAATTGGTTTATGACACCGGTCAAGTGCATAATACAGAGTACCGAGCGCCTTGCAAAGTTTTCCAAGTTTAAAAATTGTTTTCACGCATGCAATAATTGATTCCACATAATTTCGATGTTTCATTTCAATAATAATAAATTTTCATTTCTTGAGCATTATTTTCAACACTTCATAGGTTTTTTTTACCTGGAGGGAAATGTTACATGCATTCTTATTACAAAAGCATACCAATTTGAAAAGGATTAAGGTTTTGCTTTAGGTGGATGTTCCGTGTAAAGCGAACACCTGATTATTCATTGCGTTACAGGGTTTTCCAAGTCATTTTCAAATGTGCATATGTTTTTCACGCCTCGAAGATGTTTTTCAAAAACTTTCAAATGGTTTATTAGCTTCATAAAGAAAAATCATTTTTTACATATGATTTTCAACACATCACAACGAACTGCCAGACTCAATTCAGCATGAGACGTGTTGAAGGAAATGACTTATCAGATTGATGTGGATTCGCATCTTGCACACAGTGAATAACAATGTTTACATTCGAACTTGGACTGACTTGGAAAACTCTGTATTTTCAGCTGAAAATACTTTTTTTTTTATAAAAAGTGTGAGTTTGAAAACCACTTTATGATTTATTACGCATTCAAATGGTTGTAGCGATGCAAAAAGGATAAAAATGCATGTAATGTTACTTTTGAAAATGTTGTACAAATGTTGATGAGATTGTTGACGCTTGTGAAAAAACGATGACAATAGACAGTTGAAGTGTTGAAAATTATGCTGAAGAAATGAACAATTATTATAATTTTTAGTTATTTTATTATGGAAAAGAAATACCAAATTGATGTTCATTAACATTTTTCACGCAGGAAATAAAAAATTAACATTCAAAACTGACTGACAGGGAAAACATGTAACAGTAATGCTGTAAGGCCGCGGGGCCACGGGGCTTTCTCAAGCTGGGAAAACATTCTCAAGCACTCATTTAAGTTTCTCAAGCACTCAAAACTTGTTCTCAGGCGCGAGCCCGTGGCTGTCGTCTATTTTTCTCACTCTGAGAAACTGATATAGCCACTCAAGCTTTGTTTGAAGCTTTAAATAGAAAATAAGTTTTAATCGCATGTTTTTTTAAACTTTTTTAATTATAAACATTGAATACATTGTCCAAAGTGATTACCGAAAAACGAATAGCACAATTGCTCCTATTTCAATAAGCCAATCGCTGCATCCTCATCTTTCTCAAAGATTCTCAAAGATTCTCAAAACCGATTTTGTTCCGATTCGACAAACGCTGAGAACGAGGGTTTCTCAAAAGCACTCATGAGTGCTTGAGAAAATGAGCGTTGAGAATCCCCATGGCCCCGCGGCCTAATGCTGACTGTAATGTTCTCACCAGGCACCAGGCATCTCCACGATCTTACAAAGTACCAGGCGTCTCCATGATCTTGACTGCCAATCTTCAAACGCCATCGTTTAGTTTGAAAGCTACCTTGCGTCTTCATAATGTGTCCAACACTGCCAAAGAAGGTGTTTTCGGACATGCTCACTACAAACAATTTGTATAGCTTCGCGCTTTCGACAGTCAACACGATCGAGACGTGGAATTCATTTCCTGATGCGTTTCCCGTCCGCAAATATTCCGATCCGCCCCAGAACAATGGCTATTTGCACTTGACAGTGACTGCCCGCTCTATTTAATTCACGCAACAGTGCTCCCCTGCCTGCCGTCAACCAATCATTTCGTGCGAGACATTCCATCATCATCCTGTTTAATTACACTTCAAGAGTGGTTTCTTAGTGAATGCATGTAAACGTGCTTGCGTTGCCGTTCCCGGTCCTTGCACGCACGGTGGTACAAAACCAACTTGTGTTCGCTACCCACCTGGTTTACCGTTCAACGTTGTTTTTGTGTGAGTGAGAGTTTGTGTATGTGTATTTGATTTCGAACGGTGTGAAAGAGCGGAAACAGCTGATAACGCTATAATTAGCTGCAGCGCTGGCAAACACTTGGATTCAGCATGATGATCGGAACGGTTGCTGACTTTACCGTTCATTGCACGTACGCGATCCAGAAATCCACTTTCTAGCAGCATACAGCATAGTCCCTTCAAGACAGACATAGCAAGCTACATCGTGTTGTTGCGGGTAAATATGCTGCCATACGATTTTACCGCGCGGCGAAGGCAATCAATTTGCGTGCATGAAATAATTTGTATTTGTAATTTATTGTACACTCGATTGAGTTTTTTGTTGTTGTATTGTGTTTTCTCTACCCAAATGAAGGTTTTTTGTTCGCTCACGGGCTAGAATCGGCCTTCGAACGTAGTACTATTGAATTTCTTCGTCCTCATGGTACGGGGATGACTCGACGCGTTTTGCCACGAAACATCCAACAGCAAATGTCCCAACGACACAAACACACGCACACACAAACACTCAACCCCACAGTAACACAGACGGCACAGGGTAAATAATGGCGCTGGCAGTCAAGCTGACTGGGTGGTTTTGTAAATAAGCTTGTTTCTCGGTTTGATGTTCAATGCTGTTACGCTGGCGCGCTGGTATGCTCTAGGGGACACACCGATTCTACGGCGGACAAAAGCGTTGGGTTTTTGCGGGGGGAAAGCTCTCGATTAGTTCGTGCTAGCCCGGCATTGACAACGGGTTGCACAAACACTCGCACTTACCTATTGGTATTGTTTATCGATTCTATGCTGAGAGCCGATGTGGTCGAATGCTTGCGGAAGCGGGAAGGGAAATCGAAACCCTTCTCCTCCAGACACGTTATGCGGGATTGAGACGTCCGACGACGATGCCGGTGGTACGAGAAATCATCAAAACGCGTACAGTACGACGACTGCCGTCAACGACTGGAAGGATGAACGTGATGGTGCAAGGCAAACTTCATTAAGATTGGTTCGTAGTCTACACTTTCTGGTTGGTACTGCTAATCCTTGCAAACTGTATTTTGCGAGGTTTTAGCACATTTCGGTAAAAAATGCACCTTTTGACACATTCCGTTGAACCGGAGTCCAGCTGGTGTCCACATACCCTGACTCTGACTTAGATGCCAAGAAAGTTGATAACAGGTGTAAAAATACAAGCAAATAATTCTGATACCGTTTGATTGCGAAGAATTGATAGCTGATTTTGTCAGAAAGAATTCTTGTTTTTTTAGTAGGCAAACCCCACTAATTTCACCAGTGTTTTATTTTTGATTTTTTAATGTGACAATTTTCTATAGTTATTATATGAAGCACATTGAAAATATTTACGCATTTTATTGAATCTCCCAATTATGAGTTGAAAATAGGTAAGGAATCAAAAGTATATTTGGTATTTAAAATACATAACATCGAATAGCGATTTTGAGCATTCAATGGAAATGTCTAAGAGTCGAGTTTTCTCCATGATCTTACAGGAGTTCAGAAGATCTATCGATTCAATGTTCAATTTCAGTCATTCATTCTTGACATCAAAAACCACGAGGAACATTGATCGAGAAACATGATTTGGTCTTGAGATGACATTTCAAGTTGCACGTGAAATATTGTGTTGTATTTCTTCTTCCTCTACTTTCATTTGGCGTAGCGTACTACGTGGATGTTGTAGTATATAGTCAAATAGTATAGGGATCACCCCAATGTTACGTTTTAAAATAAAGCTGTGTTATAAAAAAATCAATTTATTATCATTGAAATATGATAATTTCAATATGAGGTATTCGAATTGTTAAACATCTACTAGAAAATTGCTAACCATTTGATTACTTTTTACATGTTTCAAAATGATCTGCTAGAGTTTGAGAGCCGGAATAACGCTCATTTTATTTTCGACTGCTAATCTCAAATAATTTTCCCTTCAGAAGCTCCATATATAGATAATATAATATTTTCAAATCTTTTTCTTCTTTGGCACAACAACCGCTGTCGGTCAAGGCCTGCCTGTACCCACTAGTGAAGTGAGCTTGGCTTTCAGTGACTTTTTATTACCATAAAAGCAGGATAGTCAGTCCTACGTATGGGGGCACGGTCTATTCGGGACTTGAACCCATGACGGGCATGTTGTTACGTCGTATGAGTTGACGACTGTACCACCAGACCGGCCCAACTTTTCAAATCACAATTTAATAATTTCGTGAAAGTCATTTCTTTGACCTCAAGTTTACATTTCGATCAATTATGAGAAAGACACGATGTTGGAATATTCATATGGTTCAAAAATCAAAAAAAAATGCTAAACTAGCGAACATGATTATACTTAGACGATAAAACATCTTTGGTTTTTGAGTAAAGTCTTTGGCTACATGTGAATTCCGAAAAAGATTGATTTGCTTTTTTACGAATCATTTTCATCAAATCACATGCATTTTTTTCAGGAAAATATACGTGAATGATTTGGATCGTGAATGATCATTTGGAAGTTGGATCGTAACAAACATATTTTTAAAATAAATTAAGGAACCAAAGCAACGCGCAACGCTAAGAAGGGGAAATAAATAAATAAAAATCATCAATACAGCATCAACATTAGTATAATATTCAATTAGGCCATGGAAAAGAACCATTAAAAAAGGACAGCATATGTAGGTTAAGAGGATTTCAAAAGAAAGTATGATTTTTACTTGTGAAAAAATATGATGAAATGCAGACACGTTCATTCCTTTTGTTTTTTTCTTCTGTACAATAAAAATGATCAAAAGATGAGGTGTAATGTACATGAATGCTATGCTGCTTTAAATAAAGCTAAAGCTGTTTATGTTACAAACACAAATGTAAAAAATAAAAATGGCTTAAATGCACCCATCACACCTTGGATGGCCCCAACACCCGCGCAACAGATGGTCCTTTTACGAAGCAGAGCGAAGCTTCCATCCCGTTCCGCCCCGTACGGGTAGAGAAGCGTGCGAGACATCGGGAAGTGAGAAATTATTCATAAGTGACAAACCTCGGGCCATTCCTTCTAAACCCACCCAACCACCCACCAGGCTCGTGGACACGCTTTCATTAAACCGACACGACGTACCGACGACGACAACGACGACGACGACACCCGGACGGCCCCGGAAGGTCCGGAACTCGATAAACTAATTATGAAGCATTTAACGAGTATTGCCGCACTCATTCATCTCGCCCCGCCCGCGGGTGGAGAATGCCCCGGGACTAGCGCTCCCCCAGGAGCAACGTGCGTGCGTGCCGTCGGTTAGAGAAATCAACAACAAGCGCTCGGTCGCACCCGGCTGAGCTAAAGCCCAGCTTGTGCCCAGCTTGAGGTTAGCATAATGATCGCGCGGCAGTGATTTCCGGTCTTACCTGGGGTTTACCAACGTTGTCGGTGTGTGTGTATGCGAGAGATAGAGAGAGAGAGAGAGAGAGAGAGAGAGAGAGAGAAAGAGAAAAAAGGCAACTTTAGCCGAATGGAGGCGACGATAACGATGGTGACCGTTTTCAATTATCACAAAATCAAATACGCCTATGAATCATAAAGGTGCTTGGGGTTTGTGGGTGTGGGTTGTGTTTACTCCTCCCCTACCTACTTTTCTCTAACTTCCACTGCTTCCATTCATAGCAAAACGTTCCCAACCCACCACTGGCTGCATGCTGCAGAGCGGGGAAGCAAGGTAAAGCGATTATAATGGCGACAAGCGGATCGCTCGCTCACCCTCGACTCCAATGTGCGAGCATTTTCAGGCCACACTCGCTACCCCACAGTACGTGAGAATTCTCTAAAACCTAACCATTCCCACGTCTATGCCGCCGCTCCCGCCTGCACCCGGGAAAGCGCCCCCATTCGGCACTGTTTGTTTTCTTTCACGAGCTGTCAGCTCAACACACCCTAATATTCCCCACACGCCCGTTTAGTGTTCGCTCGTAGAGTCCCTCTATCGAGAAGGTTGATCGATTTGGAGTACCTGCGTGTGAGGGTGTGTGTGCCCTAGACTGGTTTGCATCTCTCGCCCGGGAGATGAGTGGCGCAGCTGGTGGCAAAAGGTGTATTTTGATGTTTGATTTGCACTGATTTATAGCGCTTTGATTATCGCCATGTCTAGCGGTTTCCGGTGCATCGACATTCACCCGCAGCCTGCCCATAGTGAAACCCATTTGCCCCACCCAAACAGTTTCTGTGTGTGTGTGTGTGTGTGTGTGTGTGTGTGTGCGTTGGTTAGAGAGGAAGGGGAGGGGGGGTTTTATATTCAACGCGAGCCTGCCTGCCTCGCTTTTCACAGGCGCTGCCTTCGAACACCGAAAACCGATTCGAACACAAACCGGGTTGTTCACGGTTGTTGCTCGATGTCCTTTTCGATCTTGCAATGTTTTGAGCTGGTTGGCGATGAGGGGCGGGCATAACGGAGCGGGACGAAAATTGCAGTAAAGTGCCATGCAGTGCCATCCAGCGCAGAAAGGGATTTCTAGTGCTCGGGCGAGCGAGCGCGTTTGATGCCGTGCGTGTTTTGGGCGCACGGCGGGATTTAACTAGCACGCTGCCGGGCGCACCGCTGCCGAGACCGAAACATCGATGCTACCCCCTCCTCCCCCCCTTCCCTTCCCTCCGACCCTTCCCTTCCACCATAATCCATCCGCCCACGAAAAGGGTTGTTGTTTATCGAGCTGTATCAAATAATTTTATGGTCGACAAGCACTGCCAGGGTTTTGCAAATCGTTTGATCCCTTTTCGCGATCTCGTGCGTTCGCGGTGGAGCGTTTGGCAGACGACCTTCGCCCGCTACACGGACCGACCCCACCGACGGCGGTGATGGTATGGGATTTTGGGATTCAATTAGCAATACGTACATTCACATACACACACACACACTTACACACACATTCACGCATCAAACCGAAGTGGACACCGCATTCGATACGGACAGTTTACTGGAGCGCGCGTTCGCTTAAAGGCTTTGCTCGATGTTTGACGGTGAGCTTGAACGGTCCTGCCTCAACTCCGCTGGCGTTTTAGGGCAGGTTTCTGTTTGTTCATTAGAAGTTTGCGCCCAGTGCCCAGCCAGGCTAGCGGCGATGGCTCTAAGAAGCTTGCGACTAATTGTAGGCAGTATAGACGATTGCCACGGCGAGGCAAGGATTAGTAAAGTGTTTTCAATCGATGCGGGGGCGATGCGCTTTTGTTTGCGCGGGTTTAGGCGTTAAGCCAATGATTGTTGTGGCTTTCGGGGAGTATTAATTATAGCTATGGTTTGTGCGACCATTTTCCCAGCGAGGGCTTGAGAAGATGGAATGCTTGACTTTAGGGAACGGAGTGCTTAAAGCAATGCAAACAATGTTTCTCTAGGCTTCGTAAGGCGTTATCGAATTAATTACGTTAATTGATTTAACATGCCTTATTTTTATTTTAAATATTATTATTACTATTATTATTATTATTGCAGGTTTTCGATGGTATTATTTACATGTTCAGTGAGTTGTTGGTTTGTTCATCCATATAATTGACTCTTTCAGCGAGATATTACATTGTTCTGAAGTAAAAGTTGAGATATTCGGCAATACTGTTGAACTGCCACTTTCTTACCCCTTGGACTGCAGTTTGGATCATTCTCATCAGTAGGTAAACAAAAGGTTTTCGAAAAATATGTTGATTTTTATTTTTTTTATATTAAAATAATTGGAAAACGATTATTTGCTACTTTGAGGAATGCATTGAGGAATGAAAACATATATTACTCGCCTTTTTGCAGGGTGTAAACAAAATAAATGACAGCTAAACAGTATCGCCAAATATGTTTGGCTTTTGAATTATTCAAAATATGATAATGTTAATATATAATATATTGCAAAATATCTCGCGGAATGCTTCTTTTACGTTGTTTATTAATATGTTGATAACATCATCGAAAATCCTGTATTAGCACACGATTCAAGCCTTGTTACATCAATTAAAGCATTAAAAAGATGATGGCTGAAGAGCACTGTTAGGCGGTCCACTGCAGCATAATTCTTAAGGCGCACGACACGGAAATTCGATTTGATTTCAAATTAAATAAAACAATGAATAGATAAATTTTAAATTTGTAAAGCGCCTAAAGCTATCTAAATAAAGAGCTGAATGCTTCAGAAGTTTGTTAACCAAATTTCAGTCTTCTGACGCAAACATATTTTTGGAGAGAGAACGTAGATGTATTATAAGAATGTTTAAGATTACTGTCTACTATCTTTAGTACCGAAGGCATTTCGAAATCTTTTTTACTATTTTGACAAACAAAAACAACACTTTATTTTTGGCAATAATTTCGACCGATTGAACCAGGCTTTTACGGCTTGCTGCCAAAGTAATAATTGATTCTTAATCCTTGGACGGCAATATAAGTTTTGCGTTTAGTTAGCCCTCCTGAATAAAAATTAATAAAGAACATAACTAATTTGTCATTACAAAATATTAAGTTGCCGAGTAGGTAGGATGGTAGGAACTCAATGAATTTTTATAGAATCTAAAAGTTTGAAAGTTTCATTGCAAAAGATGCCAAATTAAACATTAGTCTTATAGAGCTTTGTTGAACACTCCAGGGTGTAAGATACTCTTTTGCGGATGTACATTCATCAACTAATGCCAAATAACAAACGGGGCACAATCTGTGCACATGGTAGAGAAGTTAAAGAAATTTATATTGCCTGGCTTGTGGCGCTTGTCTATCTGTTAAAGATGTGTTAAATTAATGTCACCTTTATAGTAAGGTTAGTGCAGGGTAGTTCTTTTATACAAAGTTGTTTTTTATTAATTTTCTGTGGAATAGCATTCAATGTTGTAGGATACAAAACATTTCGTTACTTTTTTGTATCATTTCCAGCTCGTAGCAAAACCAACCATTTGACCGATGCTTACAGGCAGATTTGCTCTTCAAAAAAGCAGTTTAAATATGCAGTTTGGTAAAGGAAACACTTACTGCCCGTCTCTCAAGTATAGTGCAGCGATCATCTCGTGCCGTACCCCATCACGCCAAGCTTTTCTTCCATCGCGTTTTCGCTCTGGCGTATTTTTAGTGTGCTCTTAGCGACTTTTGGTCAACAGTTTGATTGAAGAGCAGCGTGTGGTTGATCGTGTCTGTACGGGACGAGGGGCTGCTTTGCGATGGGTGATGACTTGTGCACGCAAGGTTTTGTTTAAATTTGTTTTCGATTTGCACTTATCCGTTTCATTAAGTTCCGATCGTGCGTTGAAATTAGTTTACGTAACTAAGTACACTGCCTTCAGAAAGAATCAAAATTTAAATAAGATTCTTCAATGTGAGCCTAGAAAAAAAATCGCTTACAGTCGTAACAAAATAAATCCCAAAGCACGCCCTTCGCACTTTTTTTTTACTTGCTGAACAAACCAACTCAGTTCTCCCGTAGACGAAGCCCGATTATTAATGGGAGACGCGCGTTCAAGAGACTTCAATTGAAGAACGAAAAGAAACCAGCCCGACGACGCTGGGCTGTCCGGTGTGTGTTTTTCCACATCGTACCGGATCAGATGCTGCTTGCTTCGCAGTGGAACTCACGTTTTGAATTATCTCGACCGTTGTGTGGGAAAAAAGCGAACTCTTTTGAACGGCCTTGAGAGGTTATCCTTTCCTTGAAGATAATTATCCTTGCAATCCACTACTGCTAAACACACGTTCACAGACGCACAAAGCACTACAACTGCTTTAACACGATCTACAAGTAGCTATAAGCTTAAATTTTGCAGCTTTGTTCCACTTTCCGACACGGATGAATAATTTTATAATTGATTTATTGCTGTTGTTGAGAAACTGGTTGCACACTCGTAATACTTTTCCACAGAGCACTGAACAATTGAACAGCTGCTGGAAATGTCTGCTATATAGTTAACGGCTATGCACGGTGTCTTGCCACCATTTTGATGATGGCAATTGAATTCCGGAGTTCACTGACTCTGGCCGGAGTGGATGCATCAATATAAGGACTGTATTTAATCGTCTGGTAGCTTTTTGAAATTGTGGCAATGATTCACTTTTTTCCAGAACATTTAGTTGAAAGCTTTGAGACTGTAAGGGACAAAAAAATCACATTTTACGACACTTTTTTTTAGCAATTTGAGATTTTATTTCAAAGCGACTTTGATTTATAGCACGTTGATCGCATGATCTGATAGAGTTTTTCGAGCAAATCTTTCGTTTATATAGTAAAACACCTCAGCATCTGCTCGCAGATCTGATCGCACTCGATCTTATTCACGGTACTCGTACAAATACACAGAGCCAAACACTGTTTATCACGCCGTATCAACCGAGCGCACGTGAACGGACACGCGCTAAAGCACACCAGCGGGAGACACGAGCGCCAACAAACCTGTTTCGCACGACCGTTTGACAGTACAGCTGATGCGATACTGGAGCGCGCACGCACTGACATCTGCCAGCACAGGCACGGGACCCGAGCCGTTCGGCTCTGCTTGTTTCGCTCTTGTGCGTGTGTGTGTGTGTGTGTGTGTGCTACTCCTTGGAGGGCGGTCACGTTGCAATCGAAGCTTGCGATAGGCTTCGGGCGCTCTGGCTCCCCCGTCGGCGGGTAGGCAGTGTCCCCGACGCATCGGTGAATGCCGAAATGAACCGAACAGCTTTCGGCATTGAACGTTTGTGTCAGTTGAAATCGCTCCTTGTATTTCACAGTGAGATTTTGGTGGATGGACATAATTGAAGGGAAATGTATCAACATCCTTATACGTATGCAGTATGATAAAAATTGACTATAAATATTAATACATGCATCCAACTTTCTCTACCCAGTTTAGTCCAGCCTACGTAAATTGTAACAACATTCTACAAACATCCTACCAAAGAATTGGTTCTCGATTATCCATTAAACAACATTTCGAAAACCAATAAGCCTTAAAGTAAATCAAACTCTGACGTGTTTTCACGCTACTTATCCAATTTCAGACATATTTATTGTTCAAGGCTGCAGTACCACACTCTTCAATTGTCGAATAAATCATTCGCCTTTTACTAAAGGCTGCAGTACCTGATACATTCAATTTTGTAATATGCTAGTATTTGACATTAGAAAATGGTCAAAGACAAAGACTCTGTTTATGTTGTTTATTGACGCATTTTTGCTTTAAACGACTACCTCTCTATGAAACGCGACGCTCGCATTGGTGGGCTTGATCGTTTGATACTTGATTATAATTTAATTTAAGTACAATATTTATCATACTTTGCTGCTTGTAAAGATGTGAAACAGCTAAGAACTAGGTGTTTTATAAGCGACTCAACTTTATTATTAAAAAAATATAAAAATATTGTTATAAAAAATGATAACTTACAATGCAATCCAAGAATACATATTAAAGTTCATATGATCACAGCTATAACACACCTTCTCCCGGGAGAAACCGATGAGTTTAATAAAACGAGATGTCAGGTGTTAGCCAAGACACCTGACCAACTCGTTGTACTGCTTTTACTGCAATCTAACTAGTGTTAGTTTATATTTTTTTATCTATTTTTACCACCCTTTTAAGCTTTTTCCGAAACCGACAGGTTTTAATGAAAGTTTTTAGTTCTTTTTCTTTTTGTGGTAAGGATCTGCTATTATTGTTGTTTAATTTTTTATTCAGGAAGGACGGCAACAATCCAAGAATTTCTAGAATATGTTCAAATATAATTGATGTATCCAGTTTAGGATGATTTTTCTTTAATAATTTCTTCGATTAAACTTTTCTTTAATCTCTTTTAATTCCCGATCTCTATCCTTTCATCCCTTCTTTTAATCATTCTTTACACTTTTCCCTCTTATAGTTACCTTCTTTCAGTTTATGATTTTATTGCACTTATTATATATTACTTTGTGTCTTTCTTGCAGCAATTTTATTGAAATACACGCATAAAGTAATACGATAAGTAAATTTTAAAAGTAAAATTAACTTTATTGTTCTTCAAATATTTTTCTTTCGCTTCCGTTGAGATTTTAGCGCCTTCAAGTATGCAACCCGCTCATCGAATCGTCCATATTTGACCATGCTTTTGTTCGAAAAATTGCCCACAGTGCTCACCTTCGCGGTTCGCTATATTCATGCCTAACAAACATTCATTTTCATTCGGCATGAACTGCGCTGGTTCATTCGTGCTTCTCTTTCGCCAAACGTATTTCAATGGGCGTTCGGTTTCTCGGTATCGGTATTCCTGCGCATTCTTTGCCTAAAGAGGAGGTACACAAAAACAAAACAAAACAAATTAAAAAAATATATAAAAATAAAACACTAGTTCATCAGCCAGGCGTCCAGTATGGTTGGAGCACGAACAGGAAGCTTCCTATCGCTGGGAACGATGTGAAAATGAACCGGCTAACGATCGTCATCTTCGAGTGAGGGAGGTCGAATGTCACGTTGCTCTTGAATTGTTTTAGTACTTTTTTGTGTGCAAGTTTTGTGTTGCTTATGTTATTTTTTGTTATCAATAGTTTCTGGGCCTTTTCTTGTTTTGTTTGAAATACATAATAGGTTCTTCATTGTGGTTTTTAGTGCCTATTTGATTGGACAGGGCATTATAGGCTCTCAAGCGATCGACATCTGTCTCGAGTTAGCTAATGGGCGTGTGCGACATGTTTAAAACAGAGAAAAATTAGGTGTTGATCTGTTGTTTCCTCTTAATGCTACTCTTCACCGCCGAGATTGTACTGTACCCGGCACAACTCAGACCAGTGTATACGTTACGAATAAACGAATTCAGCTCAATACCTTCCCAAAACAACGCTTAAACTCTACAGCGCTCTACACCCATCAACACTGCAGCGCATGTTAACAGCGAGTTGATGACAACGGCAGTCCCCCAAACAGAAGCACCCTCTGGTATCGTTGCCTGTTTTTATGACTTTAATCCAAGCAGCCCCAAGCTCCCACACGGTTCGCCCCAGATAATTCCTGTGCCTCGTGTGTCACGTAATTTGGGTTACTTTATATTGTTTTAAAGTGCGAGCCACCTCCCGTCCTTCCTGCGTTCGGCCAAAATCCCTGCCAAATGCCTGCTGGCAACCCATTTCCATGAGATAGCGCCCACCAATCACGGAACGAGGAAGGGGAACAGCGAGGCAGCGAGTGGAGAAAAATTGGGACAAAAAATTAATTTTCACCGCCATTCCCGCACAATGAATGTATCCTGCCCTGGTGCTTTTCAAAGCCCTTGCTTGCTTTCCCTGCCAAGCTCGGTTGGCATTCTTGGCCAGGGCCTGGAATGTGAGATTTTCATCCGGAAAATTGAAAGGAGCAAGATGAAGGGAAGGATGCGCAACGGAAGATGATTTTTTGTTTTGTTTTATTGAGTTGATGTTTTTTTTTACTTATACTCCTCTCTCTTTTTGTTGTGCTCTCTTATCCACCGTCTCGCGAAAAAACTGATGTTTGGTCGTGTAGATGTATCGCTTTTTTTTCAAAACACATTTCCAGGTTAATTCATACACGTCCACCCTCATACAATCCACCTGCCCCATCGCAACGTAAAGTATTTCGTATTGCATCGATCCGGCAAGTTCAAGTTTGTTTATTTAAATCTATACGTGGCGGCGTGCGGTGCACATTTCACTCCTCCCCCATCCTCCTCCAAAACCAAAAAACTCCCACAACCCAGGCTGGTAGAACGGTGTGCTGACAGTGCGCGCGACACGTGACATCTCGTTACCGGCGTTGTTTTGTTCTAGTGGGGTCGGTTTTGTCAATTTCGCCACCCAATTCGGCATGGGGAAGAGGGGGAAGGCGGAGGGGGTGAATAAAGGAGGAATAGAGACAGAGAAGAAAAACGAGCAAGGGAAAACAACTTTACTTAGTCCGAGTGAGAAACGAATGTGACAAAATGGGGCCGGAGAGGGGGCAGAAGCGTGCCTGACCTCGACCTGCCGCTGTCGGTCGGCTTATTTATCTGATTTTATTCATTCTTATTCTGATCGTGCATTCCCGGCAGGTAGGACGGGTTTGTACCTTTCGTCGCTTGCCGTAACCCTTTCCCGCTACCGTGCTCATTGTATCTCTCTTTTTGTACCTGGGCGACACAGCAGACAGCACACTGATTTAAGGGCCATATAGTTGCTTTAAGTGTGGAAAAAACTGTTTCCCGTGCTATTAGAATCAGCGAAACGGATGCCCGTTTGCTCACATACTTTTTTGTGAGCTGTTTAAGGAATCAAGTGAGTAGCATACATTAGCGCGACTGCTTCTTTACTGTTAGCACCTACCGACAAGAAGCGGTACCACTCTTACCTAACCTCATTGTACCAGAGAGCACGATAATTAAAGCATCCTCTACTTTTGTGTGTTTGTGTGTTTGACGGTATGCGTAACTTTTTACTGCTGCTTTGTTTTTTGTACTCATGTCCCAGGATTGACAGGCCCAACTGAGCACTTGAGAATTAACTGGGAACGGTGAGCCGCAAATCGTGGAACAAACGAACGAGTTGACCAGAATTTCGTAGCAGCTCGCGAAACTTTAGCTTAATTTATGTTTTTTTTTGTATGACACGCAATTGTCGTAGCTGCATGTATGCTTAGACCTGCCTCCATGAACCATAAGGGGTTTGGTACCGACTTAACATGACTAGCGGACAGCTCGAATGCTTGAACGAAAGTGAACATTTTAAGCATTTAATTGTTAGGCTGGAAGGTCAACAATTCGTCGTTCCCAACGTCTTGAGATCATAGTCGATAAACATTATTAAAAATCATAGTTGAAACCCTAACGAAGCAACAGATGTGAACAACAGCTTCATCATGTGGTAAATAAGTTTTTTTGGTGAACATTGCATATTTTTAGGGGTATACCTGTGATTTCAGAGTATTGTTTTTTCTTTATTTTTAAAGAGACTTTGAGCCAATTGGCCTCATTCGCCTCTTTAAAAGTTCAGAGTAGGATTAGGGAGTAGAAAAAAAAATAAAAATCCCTATAATAAAATTCTAGTAAGAGCTGATCAGCGTTACTTTCTAGCGGTTGTTTGGATGCTTTTTATTCAGCCTACATCCGTACAATGGCAAACGCTTGGGTTATGGAAAAGGCATCGCCGTCATAGTTTTGAGTGGTTTGAAAGGCAAGGAGAAAAATGATACAAATTACAGTCAAAACTCAATCGCTAAACGCTTTGTGGTTGGTATGCTTCTAGTAAAACGCACAATAGTTTGCTGATCGTTAAATTAAAAAGCATGCGTCTGGTTAAAAAAAAAATGTTTTTGAAAAATTCTCAAAAATCTCGTTGCTTGTAAAGAAAGATTTTGGTTATGGTTTTTATAAAAAAAAAACACGTGCCAACTAAAAAGCACATATTCAATAGGAGGCAGTCAGTTAAAGTTCAACTAGCAAGTTAAGGGTGTATATACATATAAGCACGGTTTTTCGAGATTTTTCGATACATCGGCCAAAGTTTTGGGTGAAAACTATCTAAAGAATGTCATCTACGAGGTGTGTGGAAAGTTTTCCAATAAGAGATCCAAGGATCTGTCTAGGAAGCCTCAAAGTCAGAAGAAGGTGTATTCCATTAGGTCCAGATACTTGAAAATGACGCGAAAATATTCCTACAAAAAACTGAAACAATACAAGCTTTCGAAACGTATTAAGTACCACGCTGTCGGATAGTCAATCCTTGCTTAGAGCGACGGTCTATATGAGGCTGGAATCCAAAACGGGCATGTTGTTAAACCTTGCGAGTTGACATTAGTACTACAGGACCTCCCGATGCAACAAATAATAAACAAATAGTAAAACCACTGCCCGGGATAGTTCCATGACTCAGAGAGATTTAGGTACTTATTTTGGTCCCGAAATTCGGCCGGATCTGTTCCAGGACCCATACGGAATCTTAATCAGTTCAAGAACCAGTTTGAGATTAGTACCGGTAGTATCAGTATGTGTATGTTACAGGACTGTACAGGGCAGAATCAGTTCCAGGACCGGTATGGTTTCGGGTTCCATACCAGGGATGGTAAGGCTTTGGAAGCAGTTCCATGATCGGTATAAGCTCCAAGATCGGTATGGAATCAGGATAAATTCCACAACCGGTATGCTGTTAAGATCATTTAAAGGGCCGGTAAGGGGTTAAGATCAGTTCCAGGGCCAGTGTAGGTTCTTTAATGATTCTAACCCCTGTATGGGATTGGATACAGTTCCAAAGCCAGTTTGAGTTTTGAAAAATCCAAGGATCGACATGGGTTCGGAATCAGTTCCAGATTGGGTATGGGTTCTCATTCAGTTTCTCTTAATAAAAAAATCCCCTTGGATTAAAAATCATCATCAAAAATTAAAAATCATGTAGAATTTGCATTGTATTTTCAACAATTCTTTGCACGCATGCTGAAGGTATCAAATATCCCCTAAATTATCTTGCATAAAACTGCAGCTGGTCCTAATTGTTTCAAAAGTTAGGATAAATTATTGTGCCAAATTTCAACCAGAGGCTAAACAATTATTGTAAAACTTTCTCCTAAACCAATCGAAGCAATCTTGTTTCATAATCTTACTCGAAAGGCTTTCACGCTGCATTACGCTAACCGTACATTCAATTTCCCACGTCATTCGAATGTTTCTCCCGTGCTGATCATATCGAATTACGCTCGAAAGCGTGTTAGGTTTGGTGAATCGGCTTAACCGTCGGTCGTCTTGCAAGCAATTTGTCTCGAAATTAATTTCTTTGTTTTTGTTCCCATTCCCAGCGTATCTGTTCCACCAAGAGATGACATGATCTGGTTGAAAAGCTAAAAAAGCTATTGGCAAAGTTATAAGACATCAACCGGTAGCTTTCCTTGTATTTTTTGGTGTTTTTATTCCTTCGGTTCTTTTTTTTTCCACAACGGACTAGAATTCCTGGCAGCTCAAATCGTTTCCTCTCCTGCTTTGCTTGTGCTTGATTGAAATGGAGCTCGCGCATTGTTGTTTTGCTTGTTTTGTTTTTAATTTCTTTTGAGCAATGCCACTAATCCGAGCGCCGGTAGGAGTCCAGCAAGCGCCAATTTGCCAACTCAAACCATGTTCGAGCAAACTCTACTGGCTTTTTACTAGTGAGATGATTCGCTTTTTGATTTGCTCTGCTTCCAGCTTCTGGCGAAATCAAATCCCTGCAGTTGGTGTAGTTCTAAAATCACGTGTTGTTTTGTTCATTAAAGATTGAGTAAACCACCAATTGCATGCCGTTCCCAGGTGACTAAGCCTTTTTATAAGCCACAAAACGGAACATTTGCACGGAAATTAGCAGCTCGCCTAAATATATGCAATCTGTAACGTAAAATGCCTTCGTTTATAGTGTCCGTTAAACCAAAAAGTCTTATTATAAGGTTGTTAGCAGTGTCCTTGTTGGAACACTTTCAGCACAAAACTTCGCGTCTCTGAATAACATACCTCCCCCCTCTCTCTGTTTTTCTAAAAAAATACACACACAACGCTTTGTGTATTCCCCTTCAGCTATACTGTTTGCCGTATCATATCAGTGCCCGAACATTCCCCAAGCTCCAGTCATGCTCTCAAGCATTTTCCACCCTCTTTGGCTCGCACTTTCCACCTCCACTCTCTGCTCGCTGCTGGTTCGCACTCCTGTTTGTCACTCGTCGTGCCGTGCTGCCCGTGTTTGACTAATCCTATTTACCATTCCGTGGCAGCGGGCAACGTGCAGCCGGATGGAAGGCGCCAAGCAAAGGACACTGGTTGGCATTCAATTTTTGGCTTTTAGAGCATATCGTTTGCACGCGTGTCCGTGCAGCCCCCGAGCACTTGTGGAAGAGAGGGAGGGAGGAAGGTTAGAATAAAACGGAAGCGCGTTTCGTTTTTTTTGTTTTTCGCTCGGCGAAACCGTACTAGCCGCAGTTTAATTTTCCCCCCAGCTTTTACACAGGTAATCTCATCAATAATGCAGCTTTAGGTCGATGCTTCACTGAGCCGTTGCTGGAGGGCCCTAAGGCCCGGCGGCACCTTGAGCCGTCTCGCGTTTTCCCCTTCCCCTGCGTTTTTGGCGGGACAAAGGGCAGGGCGCGAGGGTTTTGATTTCTTGTTTCCACTATGTTATGATCGTTTTATTCTATGTTCTTTCCCTACCTACCTCCACTTTGCAGATCTTTTGTGAATCTCCTTCCTGCATTGGGGCGCACCGTCCTAACATTCCACGTCAGT